>NC_064638.1:162982200-163285231 GCF_023864345.2 Schistocerca serialis cubense | reverse complement strand
GGACAACGTCTTAAAAATTTCCTGCCGTAAATAAAACTAAAACGAAAGGTTAGTGCGTCTCTTCTGGACTACCCTAACACTAATGTCATCTTTGTACGCTGAATACTTTGTTAGTTGGCCTGAGATGAATGAAATACAAGGTGATGATTGTTTTGCGTCTCCACGTGCTCCTGCGGAAGTGTCAGTCCTAAAGTAAATTTGTACAGAATATAGTAGTGCAGCTACATCGGTAATACTGATAATGAGTCTGCTCTTAGCCTCCAGTTAAAGTCTGCTACACGCAGTCTGCCACAGGCAGAGCTCGCAAGAGGACCGGACCTACTCATTTTCATCCGTTTCGTCCAAATTTATGGTATATGCAGTACCTGGCTATAAATGAATGTAACTCATGTGTCACCTCCAGATGACAAAGATTTCGAAAAAAAATCATTTTTGGCGTGGACCGGTCAAGGCATGGCTCATTCATGTTAAGGCAGTTGCCAGACAGCGGAATGAGTTCAGATGTGAAATGTGAAGGTCGAGGGTTCGGGTCACAATGAGGAAACTTTCTCATTTTCAGCTCTTACGTTACTTGCACTGCAAATAAAAATGATGCTCAATATATTGTATTTATTAATACTGTCATTGAAGTTACGAAAAGTAGAGCCAAAGGAAAATTTGGAATTGCAAATAAATTTCCAGGAAGGCCATTGTAAGCCGCACATATGATATCTTTTTCTCTCTGGATGGAATGATTTTACCAGCAACTGGAAAGTGTGCAGCTGCTGAGGGCTCCTCGAAGGTCAAAATGAAACTAACGGAAAGTCTTGTATTCTCTAATTACAGTTCCTGCATGGAAATTTATTAGGAATCCCAAATTTTTCGTTGCTTTTCCCTTTCACGACTTTCGTAGAAATATTAATAAATACTGTATCCTGACGATCATTTCAGTTTATTTCGAAAACAGGTAACGTAACAAGTGAAAATAGAAAAGTTTCCGCAAAAGGAAGCGATTCCACGATCATCCCTTTACCGTTCTGTACTATTTCCGGTGCGCCAATTATTTTTATTTTTCATTTTTTCCATTTTTTTTTTCTTCTGCAAAAGTTTCTGTATATAACTGCAGTAAAGCTGCATACTACGCTGCGTTTTTAATTGAAACCACAGGTTTTGGACTCTCCCCTTATTTCGCTAAGCAGTTATTCTGAAACGATTGCAGTCAGGTGGATGTCACTTAGCCGACTTGCATGTCCGTAACCATTTATCCAATCGGGGAAGTGGAGCTACAGTGGGGTGCGAGCCACGTCTCGTTTCTGCATGCCTCCATATCATTCACAGGTGACTGTTACGTTAAAAAGCAGAGTGAAAAAAGTGACCTGGCCGGGATTCGATTCTATTACTTATCGGTTACTAGCCATAAGCTTTACCACTATTATTCGCTTTCCAGGCGTGCAGTTTAGTGCTTTCTTTTAAATATGTGAAACAACAATCATAGTGGAATTGTCAGCACCACAACCATAACCGAAAACCCACGCCACCCCGAAACCACAACACAGGCATGGAGCAACTGAGCGAACTTTCTTCCTTCCTTCCATTTTGATACCGATCAAAATACAAATAAAAATATTTAAAAAATTGCAGAATGTATTAGCAATCGAACATTTGTGCTACGCTCTCCAGTCAGGTGCCGTGCTTCTTTTCGTCTTTCTCTTTTCCTTAACTAATGACTGCTCTGCGAGAAATTAACACTTTGCCGTCCGCACGTCTCGTACAAATTTATTCGCTTGGCGCCGGCAGCGCTAACTCGGATTACTTGGCTTGTCGCCGGCCGTTCTTGACATTATCGGGAGATTATAAATTCTTGAGTTTTACTAATCTCATCGTTAGTTGTCATAAGTTCTCAACTCTGTTCCCCCACTTTCACGAAATTTCGAAGATATACGTAAATAAATAAATACAAAATTCGTTTGTTTGCACTGTCTTTGGTACTTAGTATTTCTCTTTCATATCATATGCAGCAAAACAGTTTCCAAGATGTAACGCAACTCCACAAGACTCGCACATTAATTTATTGTTCTTTTTTTGTTTTATTTTGGAACATGCATGGCAGTTTCTTCGTTTCGGGAATACGTAGGCGTGTAAGTTGGTGTTGTTTTATGTGACCGGGAAGTCTGTCAACCGGATCATGATGAGACGTACGTGACGTAGGGGCAAGATTTGCTCCGCGTATTAATCGTAATTAATCGTATTGTCTCTTTCGTCTGCAAAATGAAATGGCACAAGTACTTATAAAAAGAAAAAAACTTGTTTGTGTAGCTTATTGTTACCTAAACAAAGCACCAACAGAATCCAAAAGACACTAAAGTGCTGTCGCCGGCCACTGGGCGATTCTATGCACACGACACCACTGTGGTCTCGCCGGACGGCAGAGTGTTAAGGGGGGTAGGACGTCAAACGGGCCGACTTGGAGCAGGAGGGGCACCACAGGACATTTTAATTTCCACTGTCTATACTCTTACAAGAACATTCATAAAACTTTGTAACCATGACCAGGAAGGATTCAGGATTCACACTCGTATCAGCGGAAGTTCAAAAACATAACAAAATAATTTTTTTTACATGTGAAATTTCATCATTTTTTTCACTTACTATTGGCTGCATTTGTTGCTGTAGGTACACTTTTTTTCATAAGTAAGAGAGACTGTTCTATGAATTTTGCACAGCATACAAATCATACTTACAGGTGTCTGAAACTCTAGAATCTATTTAATTTATGAAAAAATGAATGAGCTGTTACGTTTTAAACTTTATGTATAGAAAAAATCAAATTTTGTAGTTAATTATCTCAATTTTTACCACAGCTTTTAATATATTTGGAAAATTCTAGAGTTTCATACATCTGTAAGTATGGTTTGTATGCTGCGCAAAATTCATCAAAGAATCTCTCTTACTTGTGAAGAAAAATGTACCTACAGCAACAAATGCAGCCAACAGTAAGTGAAAAAATGATGAAATTTCATATACAAAAAAAAATTATTTTGTTATGTTTTTGCACTTCCACTGCTATGAGTGTGAATCCTGAATCCTTCCTGGTCATGCTGACAAAGTTTTATGAATTTATTTGTAAAAGTATAGACAGTAGAACATAAAATGTCCTGTGATGCCCCTCCTGCTCCAAGTCGGCCTGTTTGACGTCCTACCCCCCTTAATAAATCTTGTACAGTATTAAAGCTAACCGTCAACAACTCGCCAGTCGCTGCATGGAAACGACGCTACAAAAGTGGCTAATGGCTTGCCCGAATAGCATAAACAATGACATTTTTTTCATAACGCTCGGCCATCTGTAGCTCTCACTTTCGTCACTTTCATTTCTCGCCAAGCCCTAGACATACCGTAACTTCGAACGTGATCGCTGTTGACGAGTAGGTACGGATCACTTGTAAGCAGATCGCTACGGTTCGCCTCGCTGTCTGAGACACAAACACCCCTCCAAGGCTGTGGCTGCGGCGCGTCGACCCGCAGATGTGTTTACCTCCCCACGAGGCTGGTAAGATATCACTGCGGATTACTTCCCGTCTGTGGTGATACGGCTCCATCGCGGAAGCGAAAGGAATGCGATGCAAATGAGGCGCGGACAAACAACACAGTAGAGGAGGAGGATGCCGGCGCGCCTCTTGTCGCCAGCCGCGTGGGGGCGGCGGGGGCAGCCGGGGGGCGGGGGTGGCGAGGAGCGGAGAATCGCATTACGTCCGCAAGCGGGGCGCCGGCACGCTCGCTCGCTCGTCTGTCCTCTCGCCACTTCCTTCCGTCGCCAGTGCGGCCGACTGCGGCGCTTCTTGGGGGCCAAAAAAAGGGAAAGGAGATGCAGAGGTAGCGGAGGAACAGGGAGGGGTGACTGGTGGGCTACAAAAAGTGGGGAAGGAGCGGGAGACGCAGCCGCGAAAATACGGCGAGACGCGTCTTCTCTCGCAGGACTGTGAGGACCGCCGCTTTATCATCCTTCTCGAGCGCGTCCAGACCTCGCATTGCGGTGCGATAAAGCGTTCCCGAGGCGTGCTGTTACAGATGGGTGCTCAGATTTTTCGTACTAGTCACATGGCGAATCAGCTGCTGGCAACATTCGAAACTTCCCAGCTATGTGAGCAACATTTAAAAATTAGTTTTTTATGTGATTTTTTTAGTATTTTTATCTACACTAGCAGACGGAGATACAAGGAACCCGTAATAAAATATATATGGCACACGTCAGATATTACGGCTGTAAGTAACTGGAGCCGCATGGGTTGACCGCGTGGTTTGAGGCGCCATGTCACGGATTGCGCCGCCCCTCCCGCCGGAGGTTCAAGTCCTCCCTCGGGCATGGGTGTGTATGTGTTCTTCATAGCATAAGTTAGTGTAAGTAAAATGGTTCAAATGGCTCTGAGCACTATGGGACTTAACTTCTGAGGTCATCAGTCCCCTAGAACTTACAACTACTTAAACCTAACTAACCTAAGGACATCACACACATCCATGCCCGAGGCAGGATTCGAACCTGCGACCGCAGCAGCAGCGCGGCTCCGGACTGAAGCGCCTAGAACCGCTCTGCCACCTCGGCCGGCCGTAGTGTAAATAGTGTATAAGTCTAGGGACCGATTACCTCAGCAGTTTCGTCCCTTAGGAATTCACACACATTTGAACGAGTAGCTGTAGAGGGGTGGACAGAGGCACAGATCACTGTTAGTGGAGATCAGATACAGACGGAAGATAGATTTGGCAAGAAACAAGCATGTGACATTCTAGAGAGATATAAGAATTTTTAACATGTTGCAGCCCTGTCAGAAACTGTGATAAATTAATACTTCAAAGATCCGCCTCAGCTGCGAAAAGTTACTGGTCTTTACCCAGGATTCAGCTAATCTAGCCTTTTTCAGAAGCATAATAAACTAATACATGCCAGAATAAGGCATATGAAACGTCCCCTTTGAACAATTTATATATGACTGTGCTTAAACTGACACACAATATTTTGTTAGCACAACGCAATCTGACTTTCAAAATTCCCTACAAAAGAATGGCCCTGACTAACATTAAACTATACCTTTCACAAATCACTTACCTCACAAAAATCTTCGCTGCTCAAGCTACTGCAATACAGCGAGCGCCACTACTGCCAGCTAAATAAAAGATTCAAACTATGGAAGGCACTAACTACTGATAGGGATAGTTAGCAAATGAAAGATATTAATAGAGAACAAACAATGTATTTACCTTAATATCATCACAAGTCATAATATATATATCAGTTCATGACAAATTACAAAACTCCGCCATCTCTCTCCCCACATCCACCACTGCTGGCGGCTCACCTCCAACTGCGCAACGCTACGCGCTGTTCACATCCAGCTGCCGCTGCCCAACACTACAATGGCAGACAACAATGCAAACTAGCCACAGACTGCACACAGCACAGCCAGTGATTTTCATATTGAGCGCTACGTAACGTTGCCAATAAGAAAACATAAACAGCCTACTTACATAGAGAAAACATAAACAGCCTACTTACAAAGAGAAAACATAAACAGCCTACTTACATAGCCCCCATGCTCCCCACAAAAAATTTTACAAAATATTTTTTGGGCAGTGGCCAATAATGATTTGATAAAATTTTTCATAATTACAATAACAAACATGTCAAATGCACACACTTATTGATACAATGTTGGTCAAAAGCTAAAATTTTCTCACAGTCCATAAAGACAGTCCTAATCGTACATAACAGTAGAATAGCAGTGTTTTTTTCTCAAAGTCTGAGCAGTAAAAGAAAATGCACACGGAAGTAGTGGATTTCCATGCAGTCTTGAAAAAGTAGTGTTGTCCTTCCAATGGAAAGACAGTGCTGACTCTCGACATGCAGACAGGTAATGGGCCACAACAGAGCAAACCCACAGCAGAGTCAGTCGAAATTTTGAAGAGTATTGGTAGGTAGGTCATCACAGAGCAGACCCACTGTAGTCCTGGTAGAGATTACGGTATTGGTGGGCCACCAGAGGTGCAGACCCACTGCAGTCCTTGTAGAAATAATGGTATTGAAGGATCATCAAAGATGTAGACCCACTGTAGTCCTTGCAGAGATAATGGTATTGGTGGGCCACCAGAGGTGCAGACCCACTGTAGTCCTTGTAGAGATTACGGTATTGGTGGGCCACCAGAGGTGCAGACCCACTGCAGTCCTTGTAGAAATAATGGTATTGGTGGATCATCAAAGATGTAGACCCACTGCAGTCCTTGTAGAGATAGCCAGCAGCCATCTGTTGTGACTGTGCAGGTGCACAATCACCATAGAAGAGTCTTGTGGATAATATAGCAAGTCCATAAACCACCACTTGTGCACTCACAAAGTTTTTGAAATTGTCCTTAGAACCAGCAATGCTGTTATCCAGTCCCTTGCTGAATTATTAACACACGTGCAAACACTAACAGTCCCTACTTCTCACATATTGTCCATATACTATGACCAACAGAAACGTGTGCAGTGAAATGTAACTTAATTTGAAGAACTGGTAACAATTACAATTTGGTAACATAAAAATACACTCCTGGAAATTGAAATAAGAACACCGTGAATTCATTGTCCCAGGAAGGGGAAACTTTATTGACACATTCCTGGGGTCAGATACATCACATGATCACACTGACAGAACCACAGGCACATAGACACAGGCAACAGAGCATGCACAATGTCGGCACTAGTACAGTGTATATCCACCTTTTGCAGCAATGCAGGCTGCTATTCTCCCATGGAGACGATCGTAGAGATGCTGGATGTAGTCCTGTGGAACGGCTTGCCATGCCATTTCCACCTGGCGCCTCAGCTGGACCAGCGTTCGTGCTGGACGTGCAGACCGCGTGAGACGACGCTTCATCCAGTCCCAAACATGCTCAATGGGGGACAGATCTGGAGATCTTGTTGGCCAGGGTAGTTGACTTACACCTTCTAGAACACGTTGGGTGGCACGGGATACATGCGGACGCACATTGTCCTGTTGGAACAGCAAGATCCCTTGCCGGTCTAGGAATGGTAGAACGATGGGTTCGATGACGGTTTGGATGTACCGTGCACTATTCAGTGTCCCCTCGACGATCACCAGTGGTGTACGGCCAGTGTAGGAGATCGCTTCCCACACCATGATGCCGGGTGTTGGCCCTGTGTGCCTCGGTCGTATGCAGTCCTGATTGTGGCGCTCACCTGCACGGCGCCAAACACGCATACGACCATCATTGGCACCAAGGCAGAAGCGACTCTCATCGCTGAAGACGACACGTCTCCATTCGTCCCTCCATTCACGCCTGTCGCGACACCACTGGAGGCGGGCTGCACGATGTTGGGGCGTGAGCGGAAGACGGCCTAACGGTGTGCGGGACCGTAGCCCAGCTTCATGGAGACGGTTGCGAATGGTCCTCGACGATACCCCAGGAGCAACAGTGTCCCTAATTTGCTGGGAAGTGGCGGTGCGGTCCCCTACGGCACTGCGTAGGATCCTACGGTCTTGGCGTGCATCCGTGAGTCGCTGCGGTCCGGTCCCAGGTCGACGGGCACGTGCACCTTCCGCCGACCACTGGCGACAACATCGATGTACTGTGGAGACCTCACGCCCCACGTGTTGAGCAATTCGGCGGTACGTCCACCCGGCCTCCCGCATGCCCACTATACGCCCTCGCTCAAAGTCCGTCAACTGCACATACGGTTCACGTCCGCGCTGTCGCGGCATGCTACCAGTGTTAAAGACTGCGATGGAGCTCCGTATGCCACGGCAAACTGGCTGACACTGACGGCGGCGGTGCACAAATGCTGCGCAGCTAGTGCCATTCGACGGTCAACACCGCGGTTCCTGGTGTGTCCGCTGTGCCGTGCGTGTGATCATTGTTTGTACAGCCCTCTCGCAGTGTCCAGAGCAAGTATGGTGGGTCTGACACACCGGTGTCAATGTGTTCTTTTTTCCATTTCCAGGAGTGTACAATAACAAAGGTACAAAATACATCATTAAAAACATAATAATACAGATAACATCTGTAGTAACACAGGCTTTACAAAAGAATAGAAATAAACATATACATCAGTGGAATTATGACATGAGTACATACATAAAGGATCACAATAACTTTTGAAACATCAACTTCACACATGAGCATTAAACAGAATAAATAATGTGTAAGCATATTTATAAGGTAAATAACATATTATTAATGCCAATTATATTTGAGGATAACAGTATTCCTCATCATAGTGAATGTAGCTTAATATTAAAAGAAGAAAAAATACTATGAAACTATACAGAGACAGGAAGAAAACAAATACACAAGGGTACACAAACACATAGTGGGATAACACCAATAGGAAAGGACAGGGTTCGTTTTCAGTGTAACATTTGGTACTGCAGTCCAACCCAAAACTTCATATATCTTTCCTCTTATTTCATCCTTTGTTTCCACCAAAAAAAATTCTACCTAAGCATGCTTTCTGTGTTTATATGTTCACACATTTCTTACTTCATTTTTATTTTCCATTATCTTACCTCATCATTTATTTCCAAGAAAATCCTACCAAAAATACCTTTTTTTTTGGCCAAACCATTTTCTTAAAGCGTCTAAATGCATTTCTTCCAATTCATCATAGTTAGTTTCTTATATAGTCTACCCCTCTTAAGCTAACTTAAATCTACTGAGCTCAGATGCTAAACTAAGGAACGAGGCAATGCAGCATCACATAACAAATCAACACAAACAGCAATGCAAAAAAATGCAAATTGGCAAAGCTAGCAGCATAAATGAGCAAAAGTCAAATTCAATAACACTATGCCTGGCAAACAGCAGCAACTTATACCTAAACATGACATAGCGCAAGCAGAAAAAATATTACACTAAAATGGCCATGTCTAATACCTATGTCACATCTTAACATTAGAGTGATGCATCACAATGTATTCTACAAAAGAAATTACCAAGTACTTGAAAAGAAAATTATGTGTTACTGTTACTAGTTCCTTCTTATTGTTCTTTCCTTTCCAAGTGCTCCTTTTTTTAAAGAATGTGGATCATAAAATAATTATTTAATAGATCTGTTGACAGAAAGTGTTCACATTAGCAAATGCATTTCATTTTATAAAAGCAATGCTGCAACACAGCTGGAAAACAGGTGTCAAATGAAATAAGCAACTATGAAAATCATTCAATAGTCATGTGGCATTTCGTAAGTCAGTAGCACTCAGCTCTCGGAGAAAGACACTTGTCATAATCAGGTGTGCAGATGTACGAATATTTCCCATCAATTCATAAGCATTTCAGTAATTAGCACAAAGTGTGAGTAATCATATGTTTTCAAGTAACGAGGGTGTCGCATTAGCGATGAAAGGCACACCCTAATGGCTTGTTCTCCAGGTGTTTGACACAGCTGTGTGCCCACAACGCATTACAAAAATCATATGTTTTCAAGTTCGACCGTGTCGTTTTTGCGATGCTTTCTACAAAGGAATGTCAGAAGCGAGGTTAATGGCGTCCCTTTTTTTTTTCTTCCTGTGCTCTGAAAGGCACGCGCTAATGGCTTTTTCTCCAGGCGTCTGACACAGCTGGGTGCCCGCGACGCATTACGTGCAGGTGGTCACTTAACTTTCTTACGGAAATATTTACGACAGCAGTTTCTGCTACCGTTGCAGTCTCATATAAAAATATTTCACAGGTCAAGAATTAGCGTTGCAAATCTATAGAAACAAAATCCTATAAATATAAGTGTCCAAAAAAAAATATTGGTCAGCATTGTGATACAGTCACACATTTCATAACTCTTAAAGTACGTTTCTTGGTTTCCAACATCCTTTTCATAAATCAGAGTCCCTAAACCCTACTCCTTATTCCTTACCTTATTACACATATACATATTCATATTCATCAACACGTCTTCAATATTTCATCATAATAGCTACATAGCATAATCAGATTCCTCATATAGCATCAGCTTATTTATCATAAACATACCTCAACAGCATAGTACACATCGTCGTCGTAATAATAACATCATAACACTTCAGTCAAATCTCAAAAGCGTCGTAACTTCCTCCAATAATTTCTAAGCCTAAAAAAATTCTCTGCTCATTTCAATAGTGTCATCTACCTCAAACGTACTTTAAAATCATGCTCCCTTACGAAATACGTCATTCAAAGCTCTCATAGTATCACAATGATTCCGAAAAATATGAGCGTTTCTCAAAGTACAGACAAAATACAGTTTCATAAGTGTGAAGTTACCCAACTGTGTATTGCGTAAACATGTGTCACTGATGTAGAAAAAAAATGATCAGATAGCTGTGTAATTTGTGTGTTAGAGAAATATGGTACCGATGTGTAAAGTTGTATAAGCAAATACTATATTAGCTAGGGTTCCTTGTGGTTGCCACACACATGGTACACAAAGTAAGCGTGTACCCCCCTGAGGATTAATGTAATTATACCCTCAGGTGCTACAGATTATTGCAATGGAATGAAATGTATCACGGAAAAACTTTGTATCATTGTATTTCAAATATCTTTGAAAATAAATGTTTTTAGTACAAAATTGATCACTCAAATACGTGTACTGTAGCGCTAAATGTGCGTCTTGTTGCAACATAATTTGTGTGGAAGTGTCGTAGTTATCGTCCTCCGAAAGCTAAGTTCTGCATAAGTCAATGTACTTACCTCATAATACACAAAAGTGAAATGCTTTGCGTATAGATATCGTAGTTATTACGCTTATTGTTGTAATGAAGAAAGTACTGTACAGTAACGTATTGTTATGCCACGAAAAAGGCTGTCTCATTGTTGCTATACCACAAAAGTTACTACTAAAACATGTTTTACTTTCCAGAATAATACAGAAAAACTGTGCAGATATAAAACAGAAACACCGCAAAATCAACATTGTAAATTGTCACTCATTAATAGCGTCGTGATAAAATCGTGTAGCTGTCACATAAACTAACTATTGTCTCATCTGGTATCTCACAGAAAGTACTTTGAATCCATAATGTATTTGCAAGTAAACCAAAATGTTGCATTAAAATCTCATTAGCAGTACCAGATATAATGTTATTTTTTTTTGAGCCACCTGGCGCACGCGGCTGCCTGCTGTGCGAGTCATTGTCTGTCTCTTTGTTGGCGCGCGTCGTTATTGGGATTAGGAGACCTAACTTCTACAAATTCGCCTTGCCGAGAGGGCCCTGCTCTGTTTGAATCCCGCCAGTTCTGATGCAATTGACGTCTGTCGTTATGATCATATCGTCTGTCGTCATTTCGGTAGAATCCGTAGTTTCTTCCTTGTCGGTCACGTGGTGGAGAATTTCTCCCTGAATCGTAACTCCGCGCTAAACTGTTGCGTCTGAAGTTATTCTGCCTCCCTTGATAATAATTGTTCTGGTTCCCATATTGTCTGTTTCTCTGATTGTCTCTGTGATAGTCATTACCACGGAAATGCGATCTTTCTCTGTAATTATTACTACTCTGCCAACGGTTGTAATACGGGTGGTGTCTATTTCGGTCACGATTTGTGTTGTGAGAATAGCCTTGTCGCGTCCAGTTATTATTTCTTTCATCGCGGAATTGCGACTGATGTGATCTGTAATTGTTGTGCTCCTGTGTTCCGCGATTGTCAGTGTCACTTTCCAGTTCTTGTAACAGTCCCTGAAAAGCTTCAATGTCGTCTTTGCAACGTCCTGCCAAAATAATATGTCGTAAATGTTCAGGTAATTTGATTAAGCAAATGCGGATGAGTTCTGAGGGGCTGTATGGGTTTGACAGGTACTGATTCTTGTGCAACATGTCTTCAAAATATTTCACAAGACTGGAGAATTCAGATTGTTCGAAATGTTTCATCATTATGATGCCATGTTTTACGCGGTCTTGTGTGGCTTGAGACCAATATGCTGAGAGGAAGGCATGGTAAAATTCTCCTTCACTGTGGCAATCGTGAATGACCGATCGCATTCTTACAGCTGGTTCATTCTCTAAGTAGCCACACATAAATTCTAATCTGTGCTCCAATGACCAGTTGGGAGGAAAACAATGAGAGAGTTGATGGAGCCATGCTTGTGGATGAATGTCGTTGCCAGAATTCTTAAATGTTTTGAATTTACGTGTAGTAATGAACAGCTTATAGTCAAAATCATCATGTCGGCGAGTCGCATATCGGTCATTGTTAGGTCGTGTCGGCCGTTCCATCTCAAAATTCGGTGCACATTGCCAATTTCTTTCATAACTTCCGAAATGCCCTGTGTTATTATTTTGTGGCTGTTCCGTATTTCTGTGTCCCTCTTCCCGTATTGGGGCGCGAGTATCCTCTGAAATACGTAATTCTTGTATTAACTGTGTCAGCTGATCTTGTACTTCCCGGATTTCTCTTTGGTGTTGCGTATTAATCTGATTCTGATTTTGTTTGAATTTCCTAATTTGTTCGCACTCTTCAGTGTCAGTGAAGGCTACAGGTCTTGTGTCATTCAGATCATCATCTACCTTTGTAGATAAGTTAGTGACCTGATCCGAAAGTTCGGCTACTTTCTCCGATAGTGAACACATTTCCTCAGTGTGTTTTTCTGAACCAAGTTTCAGAATGTCCATTTGTGTTGAAATCGAATCTACTGTGTCCTTTAAGTTTTCCTGAATTATTGCAAGTTGCGTAACCGAATCGGTAGATGCAACTGAGTCAATTTTAGCCCACAAGGTCTCATGATTTTCATGAACAATGGCTTGCAGTTCTTTTATGGCTGCTTCGTGATTCTGTAATGCATTTTCATGCCGCGAAAAAATAGGCTGAAAATGCTCACAAATTTGTGTTTTTACGTCATTACAGACTTTTTGACATTTCGATTCAATGTTATGTAACTCAGTAGTTAAATCTTCACGTGTTTGTTCAAGCGTGGTGTGAAGATTTTGTTCCATTGCGTCTAACTGTTGCTGTGTTTGTCTCTGGTGTTGTTCCATTGTGTCTAACTGTTGCTGTATTTGTCTCTGGTGTTGTTCCATTGTGTCTAACTTTTTAAGATTTTGTTCCACTGTGTCTAACTTTTGAAGCTTTTGCTGTGTTTGTCCCATTTGTTGTATTAATTGTAATAACAATGCATTGGTGTCTGAAACATGTTCCTCAGTGCTTTTCGGCAGTGAATTTGCACCGGCAACATTGACATTTTGACATGCAGAAAATGTGTCTTGACTTATTTGAGAAAACGGCGAGAACCCAAAACCTGAGTCTACAGTATTCGCAAAATTGTGTCCTGTCATTCCCGATTCCTGAGGCAAGCTGTTGCCGACCGATCGATCGATAATGCGTCCCTCTTCACTAATTGTTTCACTGTCCACGCCATTGTTTGCCGCCTGCTCCATTTCCCTATGAACAGTTACCAAATTACTACTTTGAATGTCTGTTAATTCATTACTCTGCGGCGCTATCACACTGCTTTCGTCTTCACTGTCATTTCTCAGTTTACTTTGGAGCCTAGTATTACGTTTTTCACACGCCATTATTGTCACAATATTTCACACGACAACGCAGAAAAGCACAATTTGAAGAGCAAAAATAAGAGAACACATTAACATAGCACTGAAAATAATATTTAGTTAATTGCAAGCGCAGCTGCGAAAAACTTGCTGCAAATCTACATGCATGCCACAACTGTTTTACTGTACAACAATGAAAAACTACAACTACAAAGGAAATTCTCTCTATAATTACGCGCTAGCAATAAACAAAATCTACACTAATTACACAAACTACAAGAAAAAATCAGAAGATTCCAGTGAGGTATCCTAGGCTAAGGGTCGACATATGAAACGTCCCCTTTGAACAATTTATATATGACTGTGCTTAAACTGACACACAATATTTTGTTAGCGCAACGCAATCTGACTTTCAAAATTCCCTACAAAAGAATGGCCCTGACTAACATTAAACTATACCTTTCACAAATCACTTACCTCACAAAAATCTTCGCTGCTCAAGCTACTGCAATACAGCGAGCGCCACTACTGCCAGCTAAATAAAAGATTCAAACTATGGAAGGCACTAACTACTGATAGGGATAGTTAGCAAATGAAAGATATTAATAGAGAACAAACAATGTATTTACCTTAATATCATCACAAGTCATAATATATATATCAGTTCATGACAAATTACAAAACTCCGCCATCTCTCTCCCCACATCCACCACTGCTGGCGGCTCACCTCCAACTGCGCAACGCTACGCGCTGTTCACATCCAGCTGCCGCTGCCCAACACTACAATGGCAGACAACAATGCAAACTAGCCACAGACTGCACACAGCACAGCCAGTGATTTTCATATTGAGCGCTACGTAACGTTGCCAATAAGAAAACATAAACAGCCTACTTACATAGAGAAAACATAAACAGCCTACTTACAAAGAGAAAACATAAACAGCCTACTTACACATAGTCAAATATAAAAAGCTAAAGTATCATGGTACGATGTCAAGCTACGTCACTTAGCTGAGGAACAGTTCGGTTAGCCGCGGACGCTGCGTTGGAACTCGAACCTGGGTAAGGACCACTGACTTATCGCAACTTAGGCGAATCTTTGAAGTATTGAAGTATTATTCTAGAGAGAAACGATATTCTCCAGATCGTGAAAGATTTTTTGACTATACGAACCTACTTGCCCGGTCGTAAGCGTGGATATTTTCTTGGGAGAAGGCTCATCAGACTAGAACACGTGAAATATTACTCCAGTGTATCACACAGATATACTTAACTTCGACACATATCTTTCCCACAGGAGCACTGAATAATGTGCGAATGTCACTGACTATGAAAGCATCACTTGGTGCACTGAGTGACAAGCTGTTCTCTTGAGGTACCAGGTGCTAAAAAAAAAAAAAAAAAAAAAAAAAAAAAAAAAAAGACCAGAATAAAATTGCCGCGGGCGGAGCTTATTAGTACGCATTTCTACCGCTAGGGGTGTACAGCGCAACTCATTTCCAGTTCAGTGCTTCCTGCGTTGTCGACCTGGTTTATTCTGTTCATCTGTAGTTGACCCGTTTTGATAGCGCTGTTTTGTTCTTGTTTCGTTTTCTATGTTTAAGTGAACAACGTGCAGCTGTGAAATTTTGTTTTCTGCTCGGTTGACATTGTAGTCAAGTATTTTAATGGAACATTTCATCGTCATCCCGTCCAAAAAATGTCGTCAAGTGAAGTCAAACATCTAAATAACGTTGTTTTGCATTTTTTATGTCAACGGCGTAGCTCAGAGTTTGTTCCCGCAGGTCAGACCGTCAATCAAACCTTTTATTTCGAAGCATTAAGAACACTCCACGACGGTGCTTGTCAAAAAATACCAGATTTGTGGCAGACAGGAGACTGGTTGTTCCACCAAAACAACGCACCTGCATACACAGCAATCCCTGTTGGACACGTTTTGGCTAAGAATGCCATGGTTCCGCTTCCCCAAGCACCTTACTCGCCTCACCTGCCTCTGTGCGACTTTTTCTTATTTTCACACATGAATAGGGGCATGTAAGGACACCGATTTGACAACATTATAGAAGTCAAGAAAAAAAAGAGGGAGGAGCTGTCAGCCATTTCAAGATGACTACAAAAAATGTTTCGAAATCTGGAAACACCGTTGGGACAAATGTATTAGTTTTATTGGAGAGTATTTTGAAGGGGATGAGGTTGCTTTGTAAATAGTTTGAAAATATGTAGCCTTTAAATAATAATTCCAGTTTTTTTGGATATCCCCTCGTACAATCTTCGCAATTTACAACAGTAGCCTACAAGTTCATTCGAAACTTTAAAATGTCGTTGTTTCGACGCTGTGATATTGACTGCTGTACCTGATGTCAAGGAGTGGGCTGAAATCTTGCACATTCGACGCTACAGGGTGATTCAAAAAGAATACCACAACTTTAAAAATGTGTATTTAATGAAAGAATCATAATATAACCTTCTGTTATACATCATTACAAAGAGTATTTAAAAAGGTTTTTTTTTCACTCAAAAACGAGTTCAGAGATGTTCAATATGGCCCCCTCCAGACACACGAGCAATATCAACCCGATACTCCAACTCGTTCCACACTCTCTGTAGCATATCAGGCGTAACAGTTTGGATAGCTGCTGTTATTTCTCGTTTCAAATCATCAATGGTGACTGGGAGAGGTGACCGAAACACCATATCCTTAACATACCCCCATAAGAAAAAATCGCAGGGGGTAAGATCAGGGCTTCTTGGAGGCCAGTGATGAAGTGCTCTGTCACGGGCTGCCTGGCGGCCGATCCATCGCCTCGGGTAGTTGACGTTCAGGTTTCATAACTAACCTTTTTCGTAGGACTCTCCATACAGTTGATTGTGGATTTTTGCAGCTCTCTGCTAGCTCTGCGAGTCGATTTTCCTGGGCTGCGAACAAATGCTTCCTGGATGCGTGCTACATTTTCATCACTCGTTCTCGGCCGTCCAGAACTTTTCCCTTTGCGCAAACACCCATTCTCTGTAAACTGTTTATACCAACGTTTAATACACCACCTATCAGGAGGTTTAACACCATACTTCGTTCGAAATGCACGCTGAACAACTGTCGTCGATTCACTTCTGCCGTACTCAATAACACAAAAAGCTTTCTGTTGAGCGGTCGCCATCTTAGCATCAACTGACGCTGACGCCTAGTCAACAGCGCCTCAAGCGAACAAATGTACAACTAAATGAAACTTTATAGCTCCCTTAATTCGCCGACAGATAGTGCTTAGCTCTGCCTTTTGTCGTTGCAGAGTTTTAAATTCCTAAAGTTGTGGTATTCTTTTTGAATCACCCTGTATATTGACTTCAGTGCAAGGCCGCTGCCGTGCTAAGATGTCTTAAGGAGCGCTTCCTCGGGTTGTAGCTAGTCCTGGATAATGTCTGTGGTATCTATATGCGCTGCCGACATCGCTGTGACACCGCGATTTCTGGACAATACCACAATAATCGCTCCGAAACTGGTGAGGATGATAGAAGGGACAATTAAAGCAACATATACTTGACCACACCTTTATCAAGTAGGATATCGAGTACAACTATTTCTACCTGAACTACCTGTTGCCAGTATTTTAAATGTTACTTTATACTGATACAGTTAATAAAGCTAGTCTTGGAAAAGTGCTGTGCTGTCGTTATAAGTATGGTGCCATCCGAAGAGCAAGGTGTGAAATCAAAGTTAGTACCTCGCCACGGAACCACGAGCAAACGCAGTCGCTCCCAGAAGCAACGACGAGTGAACAGATACACACAGACGAGTTTCAATGCACCATCGGATAACCTCGCTTGCTTACATCTGAGGGCAGCACCACCCAGCTGAGTCAGCAGTCATCACCGAAGACGACAGCATCGTCTCTCTACCAAACAAGCAATGTGACAGTTCTATTGGACAGAAGTCCGCATAAATGTTTGCAGTCAGTTGTACTTCGTGAAAAGAGTATAGTATCGTATTTTGCGTCAGTGACAGTACTAAAGTATCGTGACATTCCTTTGGAGATGGACTACTACGAAGTTAAGTTCTTCATCTTTTTCAAATTGTAGTCAAGTATTTTAATATTTTATATGTTGTAGTATCATCTCGGTCCCTCCAGAAGTAAAGCTAAGAACCCACCACTGTAGCTATAGGTCTTATTTCGGCCGATGCAACATTAAGAGAGACTAAAAACTGCAAATTATTCCTAAAATTAATTTCACCAGATAGCGTGGGATGTGTAGCTCGTTATAAAGTGCACCGCTGAACCTTTTAAGCACATATACATCAACATTCCATTGAGTATCATTCATCTTGAAAAGTAGTTCAAATGGCTCTCAGCACTATGGGACTTAACTTCTGAGGTCATCAGTCCCCTAGAACTTAGAACTACTTAAACCTAACTAACCTAAGGACATCACACACATCCATGCCCGAGGCAGGATTCGAACGTGTGACCTTAGTGGTCGCGCGGTTCCAGACTGTAGCGCCTAGAACCGCTCGGCCACACCGGCCGGCTGAAAAGTATCAGGACTTTTTGCAATCAGGTACGCATATACAAGAAATTACTTTAGCTCTACATTTAATCGTCACTGAACACACGTCTTACAGTACCTAGACTTACGATGTACCCACGCCAATCGCTAGCGACAAATACCAATGCAGATATTCTCATATGCGAAACATACAGATTTATCAGATGTTGCCTATGAAATAATCTATTAAGTCCGATCACAAATTAGCTAAGAAACGAATCCTTTTGAATCATCTCCTTGTACAGATTTTGTCTGTAATTATTACAGCGAGCAGCAAGGAATAGTGCACGTAATCTTAAAGTACCGCACGCAGATACTATCCCCGGCCAGCAGGTAACTGGCAACAAGAAACAAAACTTGCACAAAATAGCGCTTTGTGGCTGGAATCCTACAAACAGTTTGTAAGAAGAGAACATAAGTTGTCTGGAGAGTTTCATTTACGGAGGGGGCTGCGGCAAGGAGATGTGATATCTGTACTGCTGTTTAACTTAAGCTTTACACAAACACACACTTTCTTATGATATGTTGTGCATTGGCCGTCACATCATACAGTGATTACGTGCTGCTTTGCAACAAACATTTCTTCCTCAGTGACGAGAGAACTCAGAATATGATACTGCAGAACATCAGTGAATAATAACAGGAAAGGAAGTAAACTTTTTGGTATTTTCATCTCCAAAATTTGGTATCATTCGTAACCTAAATGTCGCAGCCTCAAGATAGTTTAAAATATTTTTGACGTACGACTTCTGTTTCAAGTTATTATCAATATAAATGATTAAAATTTTTGATTTTTCTGTTTCATTTACCGATATCCTGTCATGCAGTTTTTCTAATGGAATTTTTAGGCCAATTCCAGTACAGAATTGCTCTTTTGTATCTAATTTTAGTTACCAATTACTTAGAACTGGTTATTAATTTTTAAAAAAATTCATTTACTTTTATAAGAGTAGACATTTCTGCATCTGTCTTGAGAGTAATACATGCGAAGGCCAAAAAGTAAAAAAGCTCACATCGAAGAAATTATCCGAATGAGATGAAAATACGTAGATAAGCAAATCACTACAATTTAAGGAAAAATTGGATTGTTTATTTAAGAGAAACAGCTTCACAAATTGAGCAAGTAAATAACGCGTTGGTCCACCTCCGATCCTTAAGACAGCAGTTATTTGGCTTGAAACTGGTTTATAGTGTTGTAGATAGACCTCCTGAGGGATATCGTACCAAATTGTATCCAATTGGAGTGTTAGATCGTGGTTGGAGAGCCCTGCCCGTAAGGCTGCGTTCACACTGCCGGCCGGGCCGAGCCGAGCCTGGCCGGGCCGCCGCCCGCTTCGATATCAAACACATGGTTTTGAATTGCGGTGTTCACACTGGCGGCCGGGCCGCGCCGACACGGCGTGAGCCTCCCGGAGCCGAGCAGACGACATTCCGAGTGTTTAATATTGCCGGCGCGAGCCGACCGCAGGCGCGAGCCTGTGGCGCAGCACTACAGCTTCTGCAGTACACGCGTCACACGTCCCCCTTCTGCTTTCTTCACAAGTGTGACTGCACACGTCTTTTATTTTAAGATGTTACCTCACATTTCACAATCAGTGAGGAAAAATTACGTTTATTATGATGATACATGCGAAATTACTTTTATTTCATTTATTTAATCTACCGTATTTACATGCATTTACAACAATAGCTTCCCAGCGATCGCGGCATTGCCGCCACTGAATAGTTCGCAGTTACTTGTAAATGGAGACAGATATGAGTGTCACTGAGGGACGGAAATGTGTCCCTACCAGATGATAAAGCATTGTAAAGTCATGCTGTGGCAGTTCCTTATCAGTGGAAATAGAACCACTGAGTCAAAGGGCATTATCTCAAAACTCTTCGCCTATCAATCTGTCTATCTTACAAGGTAATGAAAAGAATTCTGTGAGGTCATCAGTGGCTCCACGTGATGAACCATCACCACTGCCAAGCGCTGCATCATGAAGAAAAAAGAAGAAACAAGTTGGAAAATTCTGAAGGAGTATTTCTGCGATTCTTCGTTGAAGGCACAGCAAGACATTACCCAAAATGACGAAGCTAATTACTTCCTAATGATTCTCAGGAGTCCCATAAACTCTCTTCCCCTCAGAGGTTAGCGTTTGTGAAATTTAAAATACAAAAGCATGACTACAATTAACTGGAGGTAGCGAATGCTGTACAAAGTTCTACTGCAAACCAAAAATTTTGTACTAACGAATCTTACCTTATCGTTATACACAATTTTTCTTCTGCTGTTATACTTCTGCGAAAATTTGTGTTCTGTTTAGAAATTTTGTCTTGAATGTTCTGCAGCACATACTGAAATGTATTATGATTCATTCTGTAATTAGAATAAAATTTTTCAGGATAGTTTTTAAGTTCTTCATATAAAGAAAAAAACTCTCCTAAATGTCTGTCGCTATTTATGGGATGAATCCATAACCTCCTAGTTCTTCTGTACTTCAAAACCCGACGAGTTACAGCAGATTCAAAACAATACGAATAAAAGAGTGAAGACATTGTTCTACACGACAGCACAGACTAGCTAAAGGCGAGCAGCTGTTGGCTACAGCTGCGTTTTCTACAGACTTGCTTGTCAGCTGTCGAAGGGTGGGGATTTTTTAAAATTTATTTATTTGGCCTCCGGCAGCTGACATCCATTTAGCCAAAGAGTGGGGATTACCTTGACAGTGCAGCGCAGCCCGCCAAGGAAGAAAAAAAAAAAAAACAATGAAGAACAATGAAACGCACATCAGTGTCGATGTACAGTAGTTTCATTAACTCTCCATTATTTTTTCTGTTAAAGTAGACAACGAGACTACAGAATTGCGCTTCAGTTTCTGCAGTAAACGTATCACAAATCTCCAGTTTGTTTTTGTGATTAGTTTTACACCACTGATCACTAGTAATTAATTTTTTTCTGTCCTGCATAATATGACTACATTAAACCAAGCTGTAACCGCTCGAACTCCGTGGCTTGCGGACGCGGCACTGACGCCACTGAATATCTCGCATTACTTGTGACCAGAGACAGATATCAGTGTCATTATCATTTCAAAAACTTTTTGGTACTTTTAGCTACATTTCATTCGCAACAACGTATGGTCTAAAACGGATCTAACAGTGAGCTACCCACTACATAACTTTTTCACTACAAGATTTGTAAATCAAGTGCACAACGTTGACAAATAGCATCATTTCACAATGACTGTTAAGAAATATGAAAAGATAAATGATTCAATACAAAGCTAAGATGTTACACTAGCACGTGTACAAAAATTAGATTTTTTAGCCGCATACTTTCTTCAAAATCGGTTGGGAAGCGTTACGAAACTAAGAAATCACGCGATACGAAAAGTAGACTTTTTCTTTTTTCACGACGTAAGTAACGCTTTTAAGGAAAAAATGAGTTCATAAAACGATGTGGCGCAGTCTTATATACCGCTAAGAATTTTTAGAACATGAAAATCGGAGAAGTGAATTTTCCCCCATTTCGCCGACCCGGCTCGGCGCGGCGCGCAGTGTGAATGCACTACACGTCGGCCTGAGCTGGATAGGCACGAGCCGAGCCAGTACGCGTCAGCCCGGCCCGGCCCGGCCGGCAGTGTGAACGCAGCCTAATGCTCCAGACCTTCTCAACTGAGGAGAGATCCGACGAACTTGTTGGCCAAGGTAGGATTTGGCAAGCACAATGACAAGCAGTAGAAAACATCGCCGTATGCGGGCAGGCATAATCTTGGTACTATCAAGAGTGACAAAATGGAAAGTAGAATATCGCCGACCTAACGCTATGTCATGTGGGTGCAACGGATGACAGTCAAAGAGGGCCTGCTATGAAAAGTAATGGCACCACAAATTCTCAGTTGTCAGGCCTTATGGCTGGCAATATTCAGGTTGGTAACCCACAGCTATTTTGGGCGTCTCTAGACACGTCTTCGCCCTGGGATCTCATTGACTAGAGCATGATTATCTTCAGTTATGAATTCCCTCATTGAAATGATCCCCGATGACCACCGAAGACGTGTCTGAAGACGCCCCAGCGAGTGGTGCGGTACCAGCCTGTGTGTCGCCGCCATAAGGTCCGACAACCAGGCCGTCTGGAGCTCCATTTATTTTCATAGCGGGACCCGTTTGGTCACCATCCATGACACCCTTACAGCTCAGCCGTACGTCGACGATATTCTACCTCGAGTTTTGTTGTCCTTAGTGGCAAGTAACTTGGACTTACATTTCAGCAATATAACGCCCGCCCACATACCGAGAGAGTTTCTCTTACTTGTCTTCGTGATTGCCGCCGCCGCCATAAGACCCGACAACCAGACCGTCTGGAGCTCCATTTCTTTTCATAGCGGGACCCGTTTGGTTGCCATCCATGAGACCCCTACAGCTCAGCCGTACGTCGACGACATTCCACTCCCGTTTTGTTGTCCATAGTGGCAAGTAACTTGGGATTACACTTCAGTAATATAACGCCCGCCCACATACCGAGAGAGTTCCTTCGTTATTACCAAACGATACCTTGGCCACCAGGGTCACCCTATCACTCCAAAACTGAGAACATTTGGAGCATTATGGATCGGGTCCAACCAGATCTAGCTTGCCAGTCGGGTAGAACTGGGCACGATATACCTCAGAAGGACATCCAAAAACGCTATAATCAATGACAAGGCAAATAAAGGCCAGAGGTGTACCAACGCATTATTGACTTTCTCAGTTTGTGAAACTTCAATTTTTTTCTGAAACTGTTCAAAAATGGTTCAAATGGCTCTGAGCACTATGGGACTTAACATCGGAGGTCATCAGTCCCCTAGACCTTAGAACTACTTAAACCTAACTTAACTAAGGACATCACAAACATCCATGCCCGGGGCAGGATTCGAACCTGCGACCTTAGCGGTCAGGCGGTTTCAGACTGAAGCGCCTAGAACCGCTTGGACACTCCGTCCTGCTCTGAAACTTTAATCATTCGTTTGTACATGTACATAATACCTACTGATTTCCATCCCTTTTGGAATACGTGATACACCTTTTTTCGTTTTTTTTATATGTCAGTGTGTACCTGCCACGTCAGCAAAGAGAACTAGTTCTTGGATGTACGATAGTGTAACACTTCTATGTAGCAACAAGAGCGAATACCGTATCGATCCTTGTGGTACAACTCTAGACTCCATTCTGAAAAGGCTGTTTCGTTGTGTAGACTCCCTGTGTAAATTTAAGTACAGCTTTCCTTTTACGCTTCAGTCCTTGCTGGATTCGGCAGACAGTCCTTTCCTTGTAATAATTTCAGCGGAACGAAGTCGTGGTAAGGTGGGAAATGTTGTAACGTTAAAGAGAGATCAGCCGACAGTTCGATACGGGTTCGGGTTTCGAGCAGTCTGGTAACCCGGCGCCACCTGCGGCGTCGGAGGCGGCGTCTGCTTTCACGGGGCGGCTTTTGAAAGAGAAGCCCTCGCCAGGTCTGAAAGGCTTTAATGAGAAGTAAGCAGAGCTGCGCCCCTCGCGAGACCCATTTGTCGCGTAATGGGCCGCGAGTCGTGCCGCGCGGGGCGCATGCGCAGCCTGCAGGTTGTCGCCTGCCTCCGAGCCCGCCCCAACCGCACACCTACTGTCGGAGAGCGCTTCCACAGTGGCGCATAAAACCGCCCACTTCCCGCATGACCGCGCGCGTTACATCCAGTTAGTCGTAACGCCTTTTTTCAGAAGCAGAACATTCTTATACGTGAAACGTCTGAAAGGTGAAGTGCTCTCTTTTCAAATTTGCGCATTAAAGAACAACCTCACGTAAACAGCCCTGACATCACCAGGTGAGAAAGATATAGCTGCTGCAACTGCAATGACTCTTCGTAAAGAACTGTAATTCAGCACGGGGCTGTGAAATCCAGAAGGAATGATGAGTTGGTACAGAGCGTGGGTCTTAGAAAAATGTGTCTGAGGAATGGAACGAGACGTTTTACGTCATATGTACGGGGTTATTACAAATGATTGAAGCGATTTCACAGCTCTACAATAACTTTATTATTTGAGATATTTTCACAATGCTTTGCACACACATACAAAAACTCAAAAAGTTTTTTTAGGCATTCACAAATGTTCGATATGTGCCCCTTTAGTGATTCGGCAGACATCAAGCCGATAATCAAGTTCCTCCCACACTCGACGCAGCATGTCCCCATCAATGAGTTCGAAAACATCGTTGATGCGAGCTCGCAGTTCTGGTACGTTTCTCGGTAGAGGAGGTTTAAACACTGAATCTTTCAGATAACCCCACAGAAAGAAATCGCATGGGGCCAAGTCGGGAGAGCGTGGACGCCATGACATGAATTGCTGATCATGATCTCCACCACGACCGATCCATCTGTTTTCCAATCTCCTGTTTAAGAAATGCCGAACATCATGATGGAAATGCGGTGGAGCACCATCCTGTTGAAAGATGAAGTCGGCGCTGTCGGTCTCCAGTTGTGGCATGAGCCAATTTTCCAGCATGTCCAGATACACGTGTCCTGTAACGTTTTTTTCGCAGAAGAAAAAGGGGCCGTAAACTTAAAACCGTGAGATTGCACAAAACACGTTAACTTTTGGTGAATTGCGAATTTGCTGCACGAATGCGTGAGGATTCTCTACCGCCCAGATTCGCACATTGTGTCTGTTCACTTCACCATTAAGAAAAAATGTTTCTTCATCACTGAAAACAAGTTTCGCACTGAACGCATCCTCTTCCATGAGCTGTTGCAACCGCGCCGAAAATTCAAAGCATTTGACTTTGTCATCGGGTGTCAGGGCTTGTAGCAATTGTAAACGGTAAGGTTCTGCTTTAGCCTTTTCCGTAAGATTTTCCAAACCATCGGCTGTGGTACGTTTAGCTCCCTGCTTGCTTTATTCGTCGACTTCCGCGGGCTACACGTGAAACCTGCCCGCACGCGTTCTACCGTTTCTTCGCTCACTGCATGTCGACCCGTTGATTTCCCCTTACAGATGCATCCAGAAGCTTTAAACTGCGCATACCATCGCCGAATGGAGTTAGCAGTTGGTGGATCTTTGTTGAACTTCGTCCTGAAGTGTCGTTGCACTGTTATGACTGACTGATGTGAGTGCATTTCAAGCACGACATACGCTTTCTCGGCTCCTGTCGCCATTTTGTCTCACTGCGCTCTCGAGCGCTCTGGCGGCTTCAGCCGAACAAAACTTTATGAGTTTTTCTACGTATCTGTAGTGTGTCGTGACGGTATGTCAATGAATGGAGCTACAGTGAATTTATGAAATCGCTTCAATCATTTTTAATAGCCCTGTATAATTGTAGAACTCTTTACTGACAGAACTGTTCCCTCTCTTCGCGAGAGTGCCTGATGGTAGGAACTTTTGTAGTACTACTTTGCGTTATTCGAAGTTCATAAAAAATTGGAGCAGTTTTGTATAGATTTCATATTGTGTTTGTTTTGATGATGATTCACATGACGAACGTCCCAAAATTACTATTGCACATTAGAAAAATGCATAGTATCGCACTAGATAATGGACGACTGAAGGCGCATCAAGTACACTGAGGTGACAAAGTCATGACACAGCATTTGCACATATACAAATGGCGGTAGTTTTGCCTACACAAAGTATGACAGGGCAGTGCATTGGCGGAGCTGTCATTTGCACTCAGGTGATCCATCTGCAAAGGTTCGCGAAGTGATTACGGCCACACTACGAAAATTAACAGACTTTGTTCGGAGAATGGTAGTTGGAGTTAGACACATGGGCCATTCCATTACAGAAATCGTTAGGGAATTCAGTAGCCGGCCGCTATGACCGAGTGGTTTTAAGCGCTTGAGTCCGGAACCGCGCTGCTGCTACGGTCGCTGGTTCGAATCCTCCCTCGGGCATGGATGTGTGTGATGTCCTTAGGTTAGTTAGGTTTAAGTAGTTCTAAGTCTAGGGGACTGATGACCTCAGATGTTAAGTTCCATAGTGCTTAGAGCCATTTGAACCATTTGGAATTCAATATTCAGAGATCCACAATGTCAAGAGTGTGCCGAGAATACCAGATTTCAGGCATTACCTCTCATCACTGTCAACGCAGTGGCTGACGGCTTTCACGACCGAGAGCACCGGCATACGCACAGTGTTTTCAGCGCTGACAGACAAGCAACATTGCGTGAAATAAGCACAGAAAGCGATGTGGGACGTGTGGACAGTGCGGAGTAATGTGGAGTTAATAGTGAGCTATGGCAGCAGACGACCGACGCGAGTGCCCTCCTCCCTAACAGCAGGTCATCGACTGCAGCGCTTTTCCTGGACTCGTGAACATATCGGTTGGACCCTAAGCGACTGAAAAACAGTGGTCTGTCAGCTGAGCCCCAATTTCAGTTGGTAAAAGCTGGGGGTAGGGTTCGAGTGCAGCATAGACCCCACGAAGCCGTGGACCCAAGTTGTCAACAATGCCCTGTGGCAGCTGGTGGTGACTCCATAACGGCGTGGTTTGTGTTTACATGCAATGGACTGGATCCTCCGGTCCACTGAACCGATCAGTGACCGGAAATGGTTATGTTGGCTTCTTGAAGACCGTTTGCAGCCATTCGTGGACTTCATGTTTCCAAACACAGTGGAATTTTTATGGATGACTGTGCACGATGTCGTCGGACCATAGTTGTTTCCGATTGGTTTCAAGACTAATCTGGACGGTTCGAGGGAATGATATGGCCACCTACATGGCTGACAGGGGACATAATCGAGAGGTCAATTTCTGCATAAAATGTGGCACCGGCGACACTTTCGCAGTTATGGACGGCTGTATAAGCAACATGTCTCAGTGTTTATGCAGGGGACTTCCAATGATGCATGCCACATCGAGTTGCTGCAGTGTGCCGGAGAAAAGGAGGTCCCAAACAGTATTAGGAGGTATCCCATAACTTTTGTCACGTCAGTGTACATTGGTGAGCCAAAATATTTTGCATACGTCTTTAATATTAAAATATAGCAGCTATTATGCTTGGCATGGATTCGTTGAGTCCTTCGGTAGTTTTCCGCAGGCATTTGGGGACGTAAATCCCGCTGTTCTGTGGGTGTGACATGGGAGAGCAATAGCGTCCCAGATGTGCTCTATCGATTTCCGATCAGATGAATTTAGTGGCCAATGCATCAACGTCATTTATCATGCTCCTAAAGCAATTGTGGCATGACTTCTCCTCTTTGTGACACGGTAAGCATGAAGGGATGGAGGTGACCCGCATTAATGTTCACGTAGTCCAGAGTTAACATGGTGTCTTGATTACTTACAGGATCCCCATGGAAGCACAGGCGAATATCCGTCATAGAGCAACATTGCCCCTAGCCACCTTTGTCTGTAGGGTAGCGCATGTCTTGAACACCTGTTCGCTTGGATGACAGTGTATACATACACGACCACGCACTCATGTAAAAGAAATGTGATTCATACTACCAGATGACACATTTACATTGATCCAAGGTCCAGTGTCGATGTTCCTCTGCCCATTGCAATCTTAACTGACGATTACGTTGGGTCACATGGGAACATGTAGTGGTCTTCTAGTGCGGAGCCTCATGTTTACTTCCGTATGCTGAACGATGTGCTCAAAAACACTTGTGCCTATACCATTATTCTTAACACCGTCTCTAGATTTTGGCCATTAATGAGTTAAAGCAGTTCCGTTGTAGTCGTTTGTGAGACAGGCAGGGAAACACCGCTGGTATGCATTTCACAAGCGAGCCTCTTTATATAACGCAAGGCAGCTGGGTTAAATCAAGCAATCGAGGTGACACTGCAGGAAGGCCATGCAATGATGGGCTGGCCTGCAGACTTGTTGATCTATACGTGCCGGGATGCAATGCAACGACACAACAAGATTGATACAGATCGCTAGAAATACCTCTGTTTCTAGTACTGTTAAGTCAGGTTGGGCAACACTCTCCATGACATCAGGTCCACATCAGTCTCCAACATTCTATCGGCCAACCAACCGACGCCGGTCTGGGTCACCAGCTCCGCCAGACCGGCTCACGTTTCTAAGTGTCGCCACGCAGACTTAGGTGATACAGCGTGGAGCCATCAACCATGTGCCACAACAGGACCAAACTTCTTTCTTGGAGGGCGGTAGGTACCAGCCAGGGCAGTATTTCCTCCTTCCTCAGCACCCGAGCTAGCTTGTAACCCATTAGCCATTGCTATCTACAGGAATTCAGTAGACACAAGCGTCGCTGGCACTTCATTCAGGGCTGCATAGTGCTAACTCAGGCGAATGCTATTGAGTGCAGTAAATGGTGTCATCAAAGTGGGATGCGGACGTGAAATGTCCATAATACTGCTATGACCTTTTGACGTCACCGGCATGACAAGACGAATAATACGTTGTTTCTTGCAGCGGAGTTTTCCTAATCACCCCTGGCCAGCAAGAAGGCCTCCACAACTCGCCACTCCACCTTCTTTACACCATAGTGATCCCACTCATCCTAGGTGGGTATAAATCTACTTTAGCTTCAGATCTGTCTAGGATCGCCGCCTTACCTGCTTCACTCAGTGAACAATCATCCGATCTCCACTTTCTGTCATGAGTCGTTGACGTCCAACCTCTTTCCGCCGACTCGTAATTTCACCGTCCTCTCACCACCTTCCATAGATGCTAACGAGAGTAGTACGCGAACAGCCGACTCAGCTTTGTCGTTTTCGAGGTTCTCATTCCCAGGCGCCAGGCCATAGTAGTGTGCTGCTTATGAAAGTTGATTATGTCAGTTGATTTCCCGGCCTGCAGCCCGTGTCGTCGACATGACGATTCCTCCTTCGTATCTGTTCTTGTTACGTGCTTTCCTTACCGATTCACCTGTCCGAGGGGCCAACTGGCGGAGTTCAGTCTCGTACTGTGCGGTGGTCATGATGTGTTGCCTCATCTGTGTAGGTGATGCTCGTTCTGAACGAGGAGGAAGAGTACACCTAATATGAAAACTTAACTATGAGATACAGTGTCCAATCACGTTAATATGACAACCTGTGGAATGCCTGAATAACTAACTTTTGCGACCACTACAAGATGTGCAAGAATGGAGCCAGTGAGGTTCTGGAAGGTACCAAAAGGGGTGTGGAGCCATGTCGACTCCAATGCCGTGGCCAGCTGCACTACGTTTCTCAGTTCACGATCCATGGCGCGTACAGCCCGATCGAGGTGTTCCCATAGATTCTTCATTTGCTTTCAATGCAGTGAGTCTAGTTGTCAGAGGAGGATGGTAAACCCATCCTGATGTTCTTGAAATCCTGCACGTACGCTAAGAGATATGTGACACGCTACATTGTCCTGCTGGTAGATGCCAACGAGCTTGGAGGGGTTAACAGGGTTCCCAGGGGTAGATGCTTACTTATGTTGATTCTGTGTGCATTCCAGAATGACGAGTTCAACCAGGGAGTTCCCTCTGGCCTGGACCCTTCCAGCGATTGTTACAGGGTGTCTCATTTGAGAGGTTTCACAGCGTACCCACCAACGGCCATCTGTCTGAAGGAGCATGGATGGATGAATGGAGAGGGTTGCATGGGCCCAAGACGGCAAGGTCTTCAGCGCCCGCTCGGTAACAGATTGATACGGATGTCAAGAAAATACTCAGAACAGGGAGATAAAACAAGACGTAAAACACAGGTAACAAGCTTGGAAAAATATGTGCCTACCCACACCAAAGCGTGGGACGAAGCATGCCGTCAGCAGTAAAACACGGACAACACAGGAAGAAAGTGGTAGAGGGAGCTAAAACAATATAGCAGATGGAAGTGGCTGGCTGACCGCAAGGGAAAGAGGGAGGAGCCAGCCACTCTGCAATACACTAAAACCTCCAGCCTACAAGTTTAGGCCAGAGTCCAGACACATCACAAAACTTTAAAACCCTAGACACACACGTCTCAACGTTACCTAAAACACAGGGCAGATCCCCATCAACTTGTGCGTCTGTTAAAATGTGCCGGACAGAGATGTGCACACCACAAGCATCACAAAACGGGGGATCCTCCCGTCGTAATAAAAAGCTATGTGTGAGAGGACAGTGCCCGATCCGAAGACGCGTGAGGGTAGACTCTTCCCGCCTGAGCAACCGGCAGGAGGAACGCCACGGCCAAGTTGTTGACTTCACCAACTGCAGTTTATTGGCTGTCACCGCCAGCCATTCTTCCTCCCACAACTCCACGCACTTCTTGTTGAGTGCAGACATGACAGACTGCCATCCCTTAAGGACACGGGACCACATCCTCCTCTCTGCAGGCCTCCTTGGCAACCTGATCGGCCTGGTCATTTCCCCATATTCCTACATGACCAGGCACCCAGCAGAATGACACCTCCTTACCCCACCGTTGGAGCAAGTACAGTTGGTCATATATCAGCTGGACCATCTCCTCAGTTGGGTACAGATTCTGCAACGATTGTGAGGCACTAAGAGAATCGGAGCAGAGGAGAAACCGATTGCCTGGAACACGATTCATCTGCTCCAGTACCTTCAGGATCGCGTGGAGCTCCGCTGCGAAAACGGTATATTCAGCAGGGAGGTGAGTCCGGGTTATATGATCAGAGAACACTACAGGACAGACAAGGAAATTCCCTTGTTTGGAGCCGTGTAAACGACGGTAAAACCCTGATGCACATCGAAAATGTTAAAAAATAGAAATTGGAATGTAAAATCTGGTGTACTACCTTTCTTAAAATTAGTCAAATCTAAAATAACTCTGGGTCTCCGGAGAAGCCAAGGTGGATATCAGCTCCAACCGCGACGTAAAGCATGAAGACCAGCGACATCCACCGCAGAGAAGGAAGGAGCATGGGCATTCATCTAAAAAGGTCATCTGTCACCACAGAGTGGACGTCCACTTGCAGTACTGAATTCCAGCCTTCGTCGCTGAAGAACAGCAGTCAACATGGGTGCATGAACCAGGCACCTGCTTTAGAGAGCCACATGCAGCAACATTCTCTGAGCGGTCGTTGAGGAGACACTGTTGGTTCCCGTTTCCGAAACGTCTCTATTTTTGATCGGAAACTTTTGGATGCCAGATAAATCGCCCCGTTTCCGAATTACCACAACGACTGCTTTGTCCCCCCCTCCCAGACACCCTTTATACACTCTCCGACTGCAGTGCTGCCACTTGCCGTCTGTGAGTGATTATTGTACGTGGTCGAACGCTGGCGGTGATCATATTAATGACAGTGGACCGTGTAGTTTTTGTGCAAGTTGTCGTAGTGGTAGAAAGTTCTCTAACAACCAATGTGAAAAGCGACTCTTAACTAACGTCTGGTCGATGGCCGAAACAACGCAACGGTATTGGTGGCCTAAAGTGCTATCACACAGATGTGGTTTCACCGCTTCAGATACCGAAGATCCGTGGTTCAGAACCAGTACACCAAAGAAGATGAGGTCTATGAAAGTAATTAAATTCGCTGAAACGAAGTGAATGGATTCATAGGAATCAAATCCGTGAAGATGGAATGACGTGGAACTATATGACCGCAAACCGTTCAGACGCAACTTTGTATTTTGCCACGTGCGCAGGCTCTTCTCTCAACAACCTTGGCCATCGAGCATGCGAGTACTACATGAAATTTAGCTGTCAGAAACCAGTTTGAGTCTGTATTATTTTCCGTAACAACTTCATTTTGTACATTAGGTAAAATTGTGCAGAATTGTTCAGGCGTGCACTCCAATGACAAGGAAGTTAATATACAGCCAGCAAATGAAACTATGTAGTTCCGGAAACCTTTTCAAGTCTCGTGCATCTATGATGTCTACATGCAAACTGAAGCGACGAATGAATATTTGTACTAAGGCCGGAATTCCAACCGATGTCTCCTGACCACTACGTGGATACGCTAACAACTACGCCACCCTAGCACTGTGGCTTTGCACAACTGCACGGAGTACCTTAGCATACTTCCTTCCTCAACTAGTGAGTAGGGGACCCGTGTTAAAATCTTAGCCCTGGTACATTCATCGCTTCAGTCTCCATGTACATAACATACCACAGATGTCTGAGGCTTAAACAAGTCTCTGGAACTATATAATCTCATTTGATGAAAGCACCTACGCCTGGGTTTGAGGTAGGATACCACAATTCGATCGACGCTGAAGTGCTATTCCAGTGCATTTCGCAAAACCTCTGCAATGGTGTTCGATTTACTGGGAATACCAAGCGCGAATGGGAGTTTGGATTCAGGAGGGATGTGAGATAGTGTATCAGTACTGTTGTGCAAAGCCACTGTGGCTTAATGGTTACCGCATTTGTCCTCTGAGCAGAAGACCTGGGTTCGAATTCTGGTGTTGGTACGAATTTTCATTCGTCGCTTCAGCTGCCTACATACATCATATATCGATCAGTTGTCGACACATGCGGTACAGTACCACCAATATTATTCGACCCAGGATACTATTGCATCGTAGAGTTACGTTTGTGACCGGACACAGTGGTGAATTTACGTCACATGTTAATTATTTCTCTACAGGTGGAGGACAGAGCGGTCCGTCGATTCCCTCTGAGGATGCTCGCCACGTGGTACCGAAGGTGTACGGACCTCTGTTAACAACGGCGGTTAGCACCTATTCTGGGAGTCGTGAATAAAGCACGGTGAACTTTAAACTTTTCCCCACGCCACGGGGGTATCGAGTTAAGCCCAAATGCGTCTTTGCTGACGTCTGACCGTAATGTAGGCGTCATCCGTTTTAAAAGGGCTTTCTAAACCGACAAAGAACACCTCATATAAAAGAGTTCTTTCCGACTATCAACGTGTTTCGTGTTTCGGTACAATAGCATAACAGTTCGCTGTCGAGGTTGTTGTTTCTTGGTTTTGTTGTTGTGAACTACACTTAACCACTCTCTTATTCTTAGCTTTCGTATATGTTTCTGTTGAATGAGAACCTGAACACGGCAAGTGGTGTGATTACATAGACCCTGTCTGATAAAAAGAGTCGCCAAATATATATGGAACTGAACTGGAATTATCTTTTAGAAAACGTAAAACTATATACTAAATAAACTGTGAAATTCTGTATCGTGTAGTGCAGTGAACAGTACTACAGTGCATCAAGTCACAGTATGTGTTGCATGGGGGCTTAATTAAATATGATTGAAAATACTTTTTTAGTTTTTAGTAGCTGTAATGTCCGATTACGCTGTGTCTCGTAATCGGTTGGCCCTGACTAGTATTATTACGCTATCTGACTGCAAAGAACAACAACAAGAATGAAATGAAATTTTTCGTTAACACAATTAATTAATTAAGTCCCCAGCAACTATAAAACCTACTAAACCAAAGCACAAGTATAACTGTTCTATATGTGGGAGTGTGACTCAACGTACACATCTGGCACGGTTCTTCTCCAACAAGACAAGAATTTTTAGATACCAATTATACTGACGTGATAAAAGAAAATTAGAAATACTATAATTGCTCAAGGAAAGTAGAATTACCCTCTAATACAAGAACACAAGCCAGATGCTTTGTTGACTGAACCTGTAATGACGCATTATTTAAAACATGGAAATAATGAAAAAAAACACGCAATATTTTACCTTCATATATATTGACGAAATGCTCTCTGATCATTACAATATCTTCATTAGAATATCATCTGCTATCTCTCCCATCAAATAACTGCATAAAACATGGAACAAACACTCCTTACTACAACATCTCGACAAGCCTTGCCCACTCGCACATCTCAACACGAACTGTCTACTACGAGCTCTGCCCACGCACTGCCTACCACGAGCTCTCAACAAGCACTGACTTCTACGAGCTCTCAACACGCACTGTGGAGGCGGCTTAATAGTACTCTCTGGCGCAATCTCTGGCGCAGTGGCTCAGTGTAGCCACCTTTCATATGCCCCTCCTCCACAGGCTAGAATTTGATGGTATTTTTGCCAGCATTGGTGGTGAAAATACCACCAAATTCGTCCACAAAAATACAGACAAAACAAAAGATAATATTAATACCTAAATATCACATAATTAGTTAAAATTTTGGCTTTGCACTGACCTTTCAATAACCTAATATATAAAATACAGTAGCCAATACAAATTCTTTTCATACATGTGGCTTTACATAATAGTTTACACAATACATAAAAAATCAGTTTATACAAATGTTCACATAAAATGCTTTCAATGATTAGTTTATACAAAAAAAAAGACACCAACATGTGACATCATTTCAGTAGAAGCAGTCCATCAGTGGCACCCAGTAAAGTTTAGCAGGTACACCCAGCAACAAGTCACATTAGTTCAGTAGAAGCAATCCATCAGAGGCACCCAGCAATGTTGAGTAGGTGCAGACAGCAGCAAGTGACTTCATTTCAGTAGAAACAGTTCATCAGTTGCACCCAGCAATGTTGAGCAGGTGCAGACACCAACAAGTGACATCATTTCAGCAGAAACAGTCCATCAGTTGCACCCAGCAATGTTAAGAGCAGGTGCAGACACCAACAAGTGACCATCATTTCAGTAGAAGCAGTCCATCAGTTGCACCCAGCAATGTTGAGAGCAGGTGCAGACACCAACAAGTGACATCATTTCAGTAGAAACAGTCCATCAGTTGCACCCAGCAAAGTTGAGCAGGTGCAGACACCAACAAGTGACTTCATTTCAGTAGAAGCAGTCCATCAGTTGCTCCCAGCAATGTTGAGAGCAGGTGCAGACACCAACAAGTGACATTTCAGTAGAAACAGTCCATCAGTTGCACCCAGCAATGTTGAGCAGGTGCAGACACCAACAAGTGACATCATTTCAGTAGAAACAGTCCATCAGTTGCATCCAGCAAAGTTGAGCAGGTGCAGACACCAACAAGTGACTTCATTTCAGTAGAAGCAGTCTATCAGTTGCACCCAGCAATGTTGAGTAGGTGCAGACACCAACAAGTGACATCATTTCAGTAGAAGCAGTCCATCAGTTGCACCCAACAATGTTGAGTAGGTGCAGACACCAACAAGTGACATCATTTCAGTAGAAACAGTCCATCAGTTGCACCCAGCAAAGTTGAGCAGGTGCAGACACCAACAAGTGACTTCATTTCAGTAGAAGCAGTCCATCAGTTGCACCCAACAATGTTGAGCAGGTGCAGACACCAACAAGTGACTTCATTTCAGTAGAAGCAGTCCATCAGTTGCACCCAGCAAAGTTGAGTAGGTGCAGACACCAACAAGTGACATCATTTCAGTAGAAACAGTCCATCAGTTGCACCCTGCAATGTTGAGCAGGTGCAGAGAGTAGTCCATGATATTCACTATCACTGATCACACAGTTCATCAGCAGAAATTAATCATTCCTAAGTGTCACACATTACGTTGAAAAGTGCAGGTAACAGTCCATAATATTCACCTTCACTAACCTGACAGTTCAGGCATGAACAATAGTTTGAAAACACATACAAATGCTTTTACAATGTTCTTACACTAAACATACAAATTCTAATAAACACACAAAAGATGTCAGATAATTGTCGTATTAACTATTACAAATACTCAAATATCAGTAAACCTATAATATTTATGGGTGTCAGTGCAAGCCACAACAAACAAATAAAATAATATTTAGGAGATAGGTGGGTAGGATTAGGAAAGGAAAACACACAAAACACACTCACTCATCTTTCATCCACATTAAGTACTACTGTGTAATTGAATAGTGTTAACTGTGTAAATGTAATTCTGTCAAAATCTGATGTTCATCATGTGTATCAAGTAGTAGTGGCAGCAATGTATAACAGTCAATAATAGTTAGGTCAACGTCATAGTCATCATGTCAAGACCAATGTTTGCCAAGCCAGATCAAATGTACTGTTGTTGAACAACTGTCAGTGAGCCAAGATATGCAAATACTTCCTCTCTTCAAAAAAAAGTATATACTGCTTAGTGATTTAACAAAGTGTGTGTATAGACTATCTTCCTTCTACTTTAGTGTTCTAGTCTGCTATCTTCATCCTCCTTGTTCCTTAAGACCAACAAAAAAAATATGCATCTCACTTACTTTACCTCTTATACACCAAAACTCCAATAATCATCAGCATCACATAATCTCAATACTTCACTAATACTTCTTACGTCGATACATATAAATCTTATCATCAATATCATTTACCTTACCTCTTGTCTACAAAAACTCCAATAATCATCAACTTCATATAATCTCTATACCACAATAATACCTCTTTAATACGTCGATAAATATGAACCTTATTACCAATATCATTTCACTTCCATAACAACTCTTTCCTCTAGTCAGTCTCCTCGAACAAGTACAGATAAAATCCTAATGCAAACCTCATCATTCCATACAATCCGAAGACACATTGTCAACACACAACCTCTGTGTAATCCATCTGACCCAAATCTTCTGCTCATTATGAATTATAAACAAAGAAATGCATACAAGACCTCTAACAGACTTAGTTCGAATAACTCTCAGTAATTAAGTACAATTACGGAGTGTGAATGATCGTAATATTTCACAGTGTGTACACCACTTCAAGAATTATGGCAGAAGCAAACATGTGGAGTATTTTTGTGTCAAGTGTCACTTCCTATTTCAATTGCTCACGAAGAATGCAGTGTAATAATTGTTACTGGTCTAAACCTAGTAATGGTATGTCATGTCGTTAGCTTCCTTCCTATTAGCATAAAGTTATACAGCTTCCATAAAACCTCAGCTCATGTGACTTCTATGAAGTTTCTTGTACTAATGTTGTTCGTCGAATTATAGCAGTTCATTTTCCTATCTTAAAAATATAAGGCACTGAGCGTAAGCAAAACAAGCAATAGCGAGTAAATATATCAGTAGAGAACAGAATGTCAACAAGTGGATGCAGCACAATTCCTACAACGAGGCTCTGCCAAGCGAACAATCTATAATTAATCCAATAGTGTGACCTAAACTCTCTGTTTGTACACAGTATATCAGCATTTCTATACACCAAATTAAAGAGTAGTTATGACAACAACAGATATGTATAAATATGCAATCCATACGCTAAGCAGTAAACATGTCATTAGCATCATATCAGCATAAGCAAATAAATGTTCATATGTCATCCTAATAAGTAAACATGAAGGCGCAAGCAGATAAATCACAAAGTGTAACTTACATACCTAACCACAGCAGCACAATAAATCAGGTGACAATTATAATTTAAATAAATAAGCACAGCAGGCACATAATAGAAAAATATGACATCAGTGAAAAAGCAGTGCAGCCAAGCGATGCATAATATACACAAGTTACAACCCAGTTCATTAATAATCATTGTTAAAATCAGTTAACGTATGCAAGCACGTCGCTTCACAAGTAATTTCATAGAACATGAAATTAGCACAAAGTATGAATCACGTAATTGCGAGCAGCAAATTACGTCTAAAGTACGTACCTAAGTGGAAATATGTTACCTGAAAAATGAACTCAATTAATAGTTACCCTTTTTAGTTTATTAGTTTCTTCTTCGAAATTACATTCTTCCTGAAAAATTCTCGATAGCAAGACGTCTTAACGTCGGACACGCACAGAATTTACCTGAAGTTCTTAAATGTTTTATAGAACCGTATCCTGAAAAATACTGAATGTTAATAACATAATTCATCAAGTCACTATAGCTTTATACTGAATTTAGTCGGAGAAATTTAACTGTGTATTTGTTTACGGCTGTCAGTGCATTCGCACTGAGCGCTCGATCAGCTGTAGGCGCGTGACGTAGGAAGCAATTGTTCGCGGTCAACGACTGCCTTGTGCGGCGCGCAGACTTGACTGTTGCTTTGAGTATGTGCCGCCGCCAAAACACAGCGCGGTATCCTTGTACTCTCCGCATGTTTACATCTAGCTGTTGGTTTCTCAAAAGTATGTCATTCCACAAAAAAAAATTTTCAAAAGTATATCATTCCACAAAAATTTTGGAAACTACGAACCTCACGTTTTGTGGTAGGTACAGCATAATTACGAATAGCGTCTAATTTTTTTTGGATCAGGAAGAATACCTTCTGTAGAAATAATGTGACCGAGAAATTTTACCTGTGAACGTCCAAATTCAGATGTTTCCAAGTTCACTGTAATGCCAACTCTTGCAAAGATACGTAATAATGAATCCAAAATTTTGTTGTGTTCACTCCAAGAACGTTTAGCAATAAGAATGTCGTCAACATATGAAGTAATATCGTCACGGAGATAAACAGGTAAAATTTCGTTTTAACTAGAAATGAATGCTGATGAAGATACAGTAAGTCCAAACGGTAATTTCCAAAGTCACTTTTGGGTAAAACAGTCATATCCGGTTATTGTTAACTTACTCACTAGATAGGTTGATAGTCGAAGAGTTGGTTTGACAGATGCAAAGAATAGTAAAAGAGTAGGCAGCGGTACAGAAAACTAAAAGAGAAATAGCACCACTACAGCTCGGGGCCCTATGCTCGCTACGGCACATATTCACTTAGAGTAGTGAATCCCCTGAGGACTTTAATAGCCGCACATAATTTCAAGTTTGTGACTTTGTGGCAAATTTGGCGGAAGTGCGTACATAAATTGATCTAGCCATGCACATGGATGTATGTCATTCTTAGAGTTGCGGAAGATCTTAAATTTCCGAACAGTCAAAAAGTGTTTATATTCAAAGTATTCGCCTCGTGGCGACAAAGACCTACCGCGTCTGTCCCAGTCCGAATGTCGATTATTATCAAGTTCGCGCGCCTGGCGCTCTCTTGTTGCATCACGTAAATGAAACAAATTATTTTCTTCAAAGCCTTCTGCTAAACTAACACTTGTCAATTTATCTGAGATCTCCTCAACTCTTTCCGATGAGTCACTTAATTGTCCTTTCTGTTTATTTACGTCTTCCGTAAGTGTCGCTACTCGGGTTTCAGTATTGTCACATTTAGTAGTTGACTGTTCACACTGTTGCGTTAAGTCATTTGGTACGGATTCCTCGATTCTCTCAATTATTTCTTCCTTATCGTGTGCACGTTGTAAATTTAATTCTGAAAATTTTTGTACTATCACGCGATCTTTTTCTTTCCGTTCTCTGTCCTGTTCCTCTTGTCTGATTTCTGTTGAAGTTAAACTATTATTGTGAGCATTCAAAATCGGTTGTACTTCTCTAATTTCTTTCTTTGATTCATCTTTCATGTTTTTAAAACATGTCCCTGTTCGTGAGCCTAACTGTGTTTCCATTGTTTCCATCTCGGTTTTACTTGTTCCTATTTGTGAGCCAAACCCTCTTATTACTGCTCTTAATTCAGATCCCATTTTTTTAAATTCAGATCTTAACTCTGATCCCAAATCTAATATTGCACTCATTAACTGCTCCATTTCTTCTGTCGTTAACCACGCAATCTGAGAATTTTTCGATTTTGAAACATTTTGAACTGTTTCCGGACTATTTTCCCTGCTTATTAAATTGTTTTCCACTACATTATTCATGACACTGTTTTCCTCTGTTGGCGAGTTCGCCATGTTAACAATTTCGTTATTCTGACTATTCATCATTTTTGCCTATTTCATTGACCGCGTAATCATTTACAAAACATAAAAAAATTCGTCACTGTTCGAAAATCTCACACAATGCCTCCTTATCTCCAACAATATCATTCACACGAAATATTTCCCTCAAACACGATTAACGAACAATTGAAATAATTGCACTAAATTGTCAAACCCGTAGACAAGACAACACAAATTAAATTTTGAAAAATACCATTAGAAGAATGCCAATTACCAAATCTACACATTCAATACAGACTACAATTACTGAACTACAAATTACTACAACAATACTACAGTCTACTATTTTTACAATCAGAAGATTCCAAGGGACGATCCGAAGCAGCGGTCGCCACGTGCATGGGGGCTTAATTAAATATGATTGAAAATATTTTTTTAGTTTTTAGTAGCTGTAATGTCCGATTACGCTGTGTCTCGTAATCGGTTGGCCCTGACTAGTATTATTACGCTATCTGACTGCAAAGAACAACAACAAGAATGAAATGAAATTTTTCGTTAACACAATTAATTAATTAAGTCCCCAGCAACTATAAAACCTACTAAACCAAAGCACAAGTATAACTGTTCTATATGTGGGAGTGTGACTCAACGTACACATCTGGCACGGTTCTTCTCCAACAAGACAAGAATTTTTAGATACCAATTATACTGACGTGATAAAAGAAAATTAGAAATACTATAATTGCTCAAGGAAAGTAGAATTACACTCTAATACAAGAACACAAGCCAGATGCTTTGTTGACTGAACCTGTAATGACGCATTATTTAAAACATGGAAATAATGAAAAAAAACACGCAATATTTTACCTTCATATATATTGACGAAATGCACTCTGATCATTATAATATCTTCATTAGAATATCATCTGCTATCTCTCCCATCAAATAACTGCATAAAACATGGAACAAACACTCCTTACTACAACATCTCGACAAGCCTTGCCCACTCGCACATCTCAACACGAACTGTCTACTACGAGCTCTGCCCACGCACTGCCTACCACGAGCTCTCAACAAGCACTGACTTCTACGAGCTCTCAACACGCACTGTGGAGGCGGCTTAATAGTACTCTCTGGCGTAATCTCTGGCGCAGTGGCTCAGTGTAGCCACCTTTCAGTGTCTCACAGTTCTAATGCACAAAACCAACAGAATAAAGTTCTACATGAAATTACAAATCCTATTTTAAAAATAAATTTCCAAAATACTTCTGTAAGAACGTTCTGTAAAATTACGTATCCAAACTGACTACGTAATTAAAAAAACAACATTAAATCACACACAAGCGGAAGTAAAAAAGCGCTGTAAGAATAAGCGTGAAAACAAATGATATCTGAACTAAACTTTATCCAAACGAAAACACAATAATTTTTTAATACAAAGCTTAATTGCGTGGCGGGGTCGGGAATCCCTGGGCGGAAGGCGAAAGCTGGTGCTGGGCGCAAGGGTGTACCCTTACGCCTCCGTAACAGGTTTGAGGCACTGCCCACTGCTGAAAGTACTTCTGAGCCAGTGGCCGGTCTTCCTGAGAGGTCCGGACAAGCGCAGAGGGAGGGATTGCTTGTCATTGGGAGTTCCAATGTTAGGCGGGTGATGCAGCCCCTTAGGGATATAGCAGCTAAGGACGGGAAGAAAGCCAACGTGCATTCCGTGTGCATACCGGGGGGAGTCATCCAAGATGTGGAAAGGGTCCTTCCGGATGCTATGAAGGGTACAGGGTGCAGCCATCTGCAGATGGTGGCTCATGTCGGCACTAATGACGTGTGTCGCTGTGGATCGGAAGAGATTCTCTCTGGTTTCCGGCGGCTATCTGAGTTGGTGAAGACTGCCAGTCTTGCTAGCGAGATGAAGGCAGAGCTAACCATCTGCAGCATCGTCGACAGAACCGATTGCGGACCTATGGTACAGGGCCGAGTGAAGGGTCTGAATCAGAGGCTCAGACGGTTCTGCGACCGTGTAGTCTGCAGATTCCTCAACTTTCGCCATAGGATGGTAGCGTTTAGGGTTCTGCTAAATAGGTCAGGTGTCCACTGCACACAGGAGGCGGCTACACTGGTAGCAGAGGCTGTGTGGCGTGGATTGGGTGTTTTACTAGGTTAGACAGTCTCGGCAAAGATCATAAAGGCCTCAGTCGCAAAGGGTACAGGGCAAAGAAACGACCAGAATCGACCAAGCGTTGTCCACTGCACACAGGAGGCGGCTACACGGGTAGCAGGGGCTGTGTGGCGTGGACCGGGCGGTTTTTATAGGTTAGACTGTCTCGGGAAAGATCAAAAAGGGCCCCAGTCTCAAAGGGTACAGGGCAAAGAAACGACAAGAATTGACCAAGCAAGAGTCGGTATTGTAATTGTAAATTGTCGTAGCTGTGTGGGAAAAGTACCAGAGCTTCAAGCATTGATAGAAAGCACTGAAGCTGAAATCGTTATAGGAACAGAAAGCTGGCTAAAGCCGGAGATAAATTCTGCAGGAATTTTTACAGAGGCGCAAACCTTGTTCAAAAAGGATAGATTAAATAAAGTAGGTGGTGGTTTGTTTGTGCCTGTTGGCAGTAGAGTAGGTTATCTTGTAGTGAAGTTAAAATAGATAGTTCCTGCGAATTACTATGGGTAGAGGTTATACTCAACAGCCGTACAAAAATAATAATTGGCTCCTTCTACCGACCCGCCGACTCAAATGGTGTAATAGCTGAACGGTTCAAAGAAAACTTGAATCTCATTACAAATAAGTACCCCACTTATACAGTTATAATTGGTGGAGACTTCAATCTACTCTCGATTTGTTGGCGAAAATACATGTTCAAAGCTGGTGGTAGACAGAAAATATGAATGGAAGTATGCACCATAACAAGTCAATGACTACTAGAATTTCCTTCGCTGCCTTGTAGCAACTGATGGGAAAAATGTACAGATTGTGAAACTACCTCATTCTCGATCACATTGTTAAATGTTTTATATACAGAATGATTCAGCTGTTTCCACCCATGGCTTTTATGCAACCCACAATGCTATCAAATACCACGTGCAAATTTTCATTTTATCTCACTCGCTACGAGTAAACTATTAGCTGTATAGGAAAAATTAACAGTATTTTTAACAGGATATTTAATGCAGTTAGGTTTTGTACCAGGATGCTTTTGCGCTTAGCGCCATAGTTTTAGAATTATTCTAGAAAAAAGTACAAAAGTGACCTTCAAATACGTTTATCTTGAATCACTAAAAAATCTTGGCCTCCAGTGGAAACGTATCCCAGTACAAAATTTAACGACATGGAATTTCCTACAAGAAGGTCCCATTCATTATCTTTCCTGTAAGACTAGCAGGATGCACATAGTGAGCAAGAGAATATTAGAATCTTGCATCTGGCTTTTGAAGAATGTATGTGTGTGTATATCTGGGATCTCCTCCCAAATTCCTGGAACGATTTCAACCATATTTGGCACAGAGGCATCACACATATCAGCTCTGTGGGGTTTATAACTTCTTGAATCCAGTAGGAGTGGAGACATGGACAAAAGCATGCTTTTTCGTCACCTGATGTATAGGCTGTTCTGCACAACAAGTGTATTGTGTTGGAATAGTACAGCCCTGCTTTACTAAACTACTTAGCAATGCAGTATGTATACCAGGGACTCAAATGGTTGAAATGGCTCTAAGCATTATGGGACTTCACATCTGAGGTAATCACTTCCATAGACTGAGAACTACTTAAACCTAAGTAACCTAAGGATTCGAACATGCGACCACAGCCACAGCGCGGTTCCGAACTGAAGCGCCTAGAACCTCCCAGCCACAAGGGCCAGCACGTCAGGGGCAAAAACGGTTTTCCAGCGCCTAATATGCAGGCTGCCTGGTTCAACAGATATGCTGTGGAAGTAGTATCAGTCTGCTTTATCGACCTTTTTTTCAGGGGTTACACATACAGTTGTGCAAAATGGGGTTATGTTGAGATGGTCAGAGAAGACAATGGAGAAGGGGGAGCAGGTGATAGATAGGGAGAGAGAGGGCAGATGGAGATGGAAGAAGAGAGTAATGCTTGAGGGACTGGACAGGGAGATGGGGAAAAGAAGCTAGACAGGCACAGGCGCGAAAGGAGATGGCTAGGGAGAAGGGTTGAGAGGAGATGGGAAGGAAAATGAGGGCAGGAGATAGAGAGATGGGGCAGAAGCAGATGGACAGAGAAAGGAGGAGGAGGAGTAGAAGATAGAGACGGGAAGGACGTAACAGGAGGGGGGGGGGGCAGGAGTGGAGAATGAGAGATGGAGGAGGAGGAGATGGACAGATAGAGGAAGAAGAAGAGATGGACGCAGAGACGAGGAAGGAGAAAATACGTGCAATACATGTGTCAAATGCATGCATGTGCGAAGCTGCGGGGAAAAGGCTAGTTACGTCTATAAAGTATCGTGTCGCAGGTAGCTGTCAATGATTATTACGAAATTTATTATGGTTTATATTGGGATAAATGTTCACAACTATCTGATGGAGGGCGTCTTAGTATAATTTTAATTAATATTGTGTGTATACTGGTTGCTGTTGACGAGGAAAGTTAGTTATTAGTATTTTATTAATGATCTCATTCATAAGCAGCCATATCAAAATCATCACAGTCGCTCAAGAATGTTATAATTAAGCTTTACTTGTTTAATCAGAATCGGACGTTGACTCTCCTTGACCGCAGTCTCGATGATTCGAAGCGATCTGCAATCCTGTGTAAATAAAATGTCTTGGTTTTCTTGCGTTGCTTAGTCAGTCGGGAAATCTCAGATCAAGCGGAAAGTTTGCTTTGATAGAGGTTAATTATTCAATGAAATAATGGAGCTCTTGGATCTAATAATTGCAGGTACGTTTCCAATTCATCGGAAGTTCCCTTCTGATTACCAACGAAACGAGACCTCAGTGCAAATTTCCAATTAGAGAACACATATATAATGAAATTCCTTACACACCTTTGATGTAAATGCTCAGTATTTATTTTCTTGAGTAGCATACAATATATTCTCAATCTCTTTCTCCCAGTAATCTCGATAGCAACATTACAACTATTCAATGCGACTATTCGGCACAGAGAAGATCCTAGAAGTCCTCTCAACACACCAGAGAGAATATTACAAAGAGTAATTATGCGCTCATGGAATAGTAATAGTACTGTACTACTTTGAGCATCGATTCTGCGAGTATATAGATGGTCAAGTAGGAAACGTAATTCACTCATAGAATTGTGCAGAGATAAGTAGCAAAGTTAAGGATAACACACTTTGCGAGCTAACCGTAAATGTTGTTGGTTCGTTTATTCAAAAGAGAAATAATTTGATGATTAGTTTTCTAGAAATTTACCGTAGAGTGTATGGGTAACATGTTAAGACTGTATGTTACCAGAATACCAAGTCTGTGACTTTTACATGTACCGCGGTATATCCGCAGCCCGCGTACATAACCAGGGAAGATATAAATCAGTATGATCGCGGAAAAGGTCTACCCATTTGGGAGGCTGGCCATCACAGAGAAACGCTGGAAAACCCGGAAGAATAGACCCCAGCTAAGGTATTAAAGACGATAGGAAAGCCTAAACAAAGTGATTTTGAAATGTATAAAAACTTGATAGATGAGGTAGATAGAAAAGTGCCTCATAGCCACAAAAAATCTTTACAACAGTGTTTCAAAAAAATTTTTTTAAATTTCTTCTTTCGACGGTGTAGGCGAAGATCTCGTAGTGGAGCCGATGAAACATGAACACTGGGTACGGACAGCGGGTAGGCGACGTACAACATTTAGTGGAGGCGGTACGGAGGACAGGCGATGAGTGGCGGTACAGGACAGAAGCTGGTAATGTGAAGTTCAAACAGCAAGATGGTCTCAGGAACAGATGGTCAGGAACGTGAACATGGAACAGGTTTAAAGTGGAATAGAAAAGGTTCTGACTGAATAAATCCCTGGAAGAGAGTGGATTAAGGTAATGAGGTCCATATTTCATCGTTGAATTCAAAGTCGGAATTGATTCATGTATTCTTCCATCTGTACTAGACTGGAATATCCATCAGTCCTGAAAATCGCGAATTTTATTGTCGTCCTCAATTCTTAAGTTGTTCAGAATCACAATTGCAGATCGTCCAAAGAACTGCAAAAGAAACTGTGTTAATTTAATTTTGCTGTAGCACGTACCGAATGTATTCCTCCCAAAAAGTTTTATTAGTCTAATCTTCGATTTGATATAGTTCAGGTGGAAGTAAGGCAGGTGGCAAATATACCCTCTGATAATTCCCGGTTTCTCATCAAAAATCTCTTCATATGCCGCTAACAGATGATGATGATGCTGCATTTGTTATACGGTAAGCTGATTTGATTCACTGGCTTTAAGTATTGCTGCTTGATTAAAGTCTTCATTCTACATTGATTTATTTGAAAAATCCTTCCAACGACCGTTTGTAGTATCAATTAACTGAATGGTGGCATCGCGACAATACTTCTTATGCACCGTATCCTTTCTATTTAAGTCCAGTGCTGTCTCTCTTCCATTTATTCTAAATTTAACTTTCCCTTCCGAAAAATCAATCTTACAATCATACTCCTGCATACTCCCAATACCAAGAATACAATCTACCAACAACTTCTCTACTACAAGGAACTTGCATCTTATTGCTACATTTCCCATCTTCATCTCCAATTGGATTTGGGCTTTGACATTTGGAGAGCGTGCTCCTACAGCTCCGATGATTTTAATGTTTTGTACCGGTAAAATTGGCAGCTTCCTCTTCTTAACAATTCGCCTAAAAATATGGCCTGAGATGACATTGGGGCGGAAGCGGCGGTGTCTAGTATTACATTCGTTGGATTCTCCTCTATTTCGACAAATACCTCCGATACAGGAACACTCATCTTTCATTCTGACACATTGTTAAATCTTTCGTCAACTCTACAGTTAATAGCTCACCGTCATTATATCGTAACATTTGCACTTTTACTGACTCGCCCCTAAAAGATCCACTGACCGCTCCTCCGGGGCACGATGCGTTCACGATTAGTTTGACTAATTTGTATTACGATTGCTATTTGTATCGTCAATTATTTCACTAATGATCGGTTGTCGTGTTGAGTCGTGATTCCATTCTGTCTGTTGAGGCGAATTTGGTCGGTATTGCCTCGACTGGTTCGTGTAGTTGTTGTTATTATTCTGCAGCTGTTGGTAGAACTTTCTTGCATTCTCATACATAGGATTAAAATTTTTGTTGTTCCTGAAACTGCCCCTCGCGGCACTGTTATTGAAATTTCCATTATAATAATATTTATCGTTTCCATTTAATCCATTTCTAAGTATTCGCCGATAAGATGGTTCCTGGTGTAGCTCGGATTTGCTTCAATTGCTCTTATTTGGTGGAACATTTCTCTTGACCTTTGATCGTCCTCCTCAATTAAATCAATGTGATCAAGAGTGGTCATGAAAGAGTAAGTCCTTATCATTTATGTACAAAAGCTGATTCCTTATATTCGTGGGTAATCTGGATTTAAGTATTCTGAGTATGTCAGGTAAAGGAATTTGTACGTCCCAGTATAATGAATTGTTAATATATTTCTCAAAATATTTCCTTAGGGACCCTCTACAGAATGAGAAAGGCTCAGGATATAATACTTCCTGCCTTAGTCTTTCTTGTATTCCAGAAGACCAGTATTTTGATAGATAAACCTGCTCAAATTCTTTATATACTTTACAGGACGATATTTGCTCAGATGCCCGCAATGCTCCTGATCTTTGAATATATCCTGACACGAAACTAATCTTTTACCATTCTGTCCAAGATCATGGAAATAGACCTCTAAAGCTTCTAATTAAAATTACAAGATGAACATTCCTTTCATCAGGATTAAAAATTTGGTATTGTCTTTGTTTAATCATTTTTTATTCTACCGCCCTACGATTCCAAAAATCATTCTATTCAAAATCTTCACGGTGACAATCTGGTAGATCAACTCTAACCTGTGACGTTATACTTCTGTCTGTTCTGACCTTGACGTTGACTGAATGTCACGCATAGATTGAAACTTTTCTTTCTTGCTTCGCGCGGTTTCCATATCCTCCTGCGAGAGATTTAACGATCTTTCAATGTTCGTCTTCCAACGCGAAAATTCCTCATCAAGTTGGTCACGGACTTCCTTCAACCCTTTGTTAAATAAATTCTCTTCAGTACTATCAGAAATCGACTGCAAAGCTAATTTCACTGTTTCTTCGATCTTTTCAGAAGAAAAATTCTGCCGTTGTAATGTTATTTCTGAAAATTTTCCGGTAAGTACATTGATTCTATGTTCCACATTCGTCTGGTTTTCCTTGACTTCGTCGAACTGCTTCTTTATATTGTCTTGTGATTGTATTCTTTCAGGTATCATAGCTACGGCACACTGCATGTCCTCTTGTGCTTGTATTAATTGAGGAACAAGTTCGACTTGTTTTTGTATCGTGTCTATCTTGACAGATACATATTCGGTTAGTTCTGCCTTTAATTTACTGGTAGTTTCCTGACATTGCTGACAGATCTGCTCAATTTGAGCAATGAGATTTTGTTCGGTTCTTTCTGCCTGTTCTTTTATTTCCTGTATCTTGGTATTTAACCTGCGATCTAGTTCATTAAAGCTTTCTCGTAATTGATTCTGTAATTCGGTTTGATTTTCACTTAACTTATTATGCAGGTCAGACTGTACTGCTGATAATTCTCGTTTGACTTCGGCTTGGCCTTCTGCTAAGAGGGGTAGCTGCTGTATAATCACAATTAACGGGTCCACAACATTTTGATCTGGTGTCTCACGAACATTGCCTGAACCAGTGGGGGTTTCTATATTGCTACCGCTATCCACAACAGTCTCAGAATTGCTCTCTGTGGCTTCTGCTTCGGCGCAAACAGCTGAAGGCTGTTGCACGTCTTGTTGCTGATGCATGGACATTTTATATGCAGCTCTAGTTAATACCATGAAATAATTATCTATCACACTTTATAAATCACTGAATATTGCTTCAGAATTAATGTCTTAACTACGTTTCACGTTCAGATTAATTCACTGAGGTAGTCAAGTTAAATGCTCAGACACGAAATAATAATCACACGACATTAAAATTCTACAGGCTAACTACTCTCTGGAAAACATCTTTCCAAGATACTTCAAATTCTATTTTAACCGCAAAATTAAAAATTGGTTTGTTCTGGCCTTTGTCTGGAGTGCAATTCTCGTCTAGTAGGTGAAACCTTTCCTGTCGGCAACCTTTACTGTCAGCACAGGATATCTCTGCAGCTTAGTTCCAGCTCGTTCTCGTAGTTTATCATGAAACAGAAAATACCTGTATTATAGAACAATCCAAGAGAGGCCTGTCACACTGGCGCCAGTATAATTTTATTTAATATTGTGTTTATACTGGTTGCTGGTGAGGACGAAAGTTAGTCATTAGTATTTTATTAATGATCTGATTCATAAGCAGCCATATCACAGCCATCAAAGTCCCTCAAGAGAGTTATAATTAAGCTTTACTTGTTTAATCAGAATCGGACGATGACTCTCCTTGTATGCAGTCTCGATTATTCGAAGCGAAGCATTCTCCAATCAAATGGTTCAAATGGCTCTGAGCACTGTGGGACTTAACTTCTGAGGATTAGAACTTCCGACAGTAGCGGTCGCTCGGGTCCTGACTTTAGCTCCTAGAACCGCACGGCCACTCCGGCCGGTGATCTGCAATCCTGTGTAAATAAAATGTCTTGGTTTTCTTGCGATGCGTAGTCAGTCGGGAAACCTCAGATCAAGCGGAAAGTTTGCTTTGATAGAGTTTAATTATTCGATGAAATAATGGAGCTCTTGGATCTAATAATTGCAGGTACGTTTCCAATTCATCGGAAGTTCCCTTCTGATTACCAACGAAACGAGACCTCCGTGCAAATTTCCAATTAGAGAATACATATGTAATGAAATTCCTTACACACCTATGATGAAAATGCTCAGTATATATTTTCTTCAGTAGGATACAATACATTGTCAATCTCTTTCTTCCAGTAATCTCGATAGCAAAACTACAATTATTCAATGCGGCTATTCGGCACGGAGAAGATCCTGGATGTCCTCTCAACACACCAGAGAGAATATTACATAGAGATTATGCGCTCATGGAATAGTAATGGTACTGTACTACTTTGCGCATCGATTCTGCCAGTATATAGATGGTCACTCATAGAACTGTGCAGGTATAATTAGTAGAATATAAAGAGATATTACACTAGTATACTCTGCCTTTGAAAACAAATGAACATTCTAAAAGAAGAAGCAGCCGCCAACTATAGAACTAAATTGCATTACTTTTTTGTTGGCAGTGATGCCTTTGCTATGTCCGAGAGTTTAATGAAACGTTATTCTGGAGGGAACGTGAACAAGCACTAGTGAATATTCAATTGTAGCTATAGCACAACACATTACATTTCAGAAAACGCATTTCGGTACTTGGCCTCAAGGTTTGGAGTTTTCCACAGCCCTTTCATAATTTCCCCAGATAAGCAGATGAAAATTATCTCATCTTGCTGTTAAGTGCATAACTAACTGAGTTCGAAAACATCGACGGAATACATTGCAAGAGGATCAGTGAACCTGAAACTTGAGGAGACAGGTGACACTGTTGTGAGGACATGGAGAATCCTTGCTACCCTTTCAAAACACAAGCATAAATTATACAGAATGGGCGAGACAAGTCCGAGAAGTTTTCTGTAAATATTTCAGTGCACCGAAGGGTGTTTCATGACAGCATTGATTCATAAATTACAACAACAACTAATTACAAATTAGACTTGTACACTGTATCATTTATTACGTACCTGCGCCCTTTTGAGTTTATGTCTACACAGCAACTGCTGTTGCAAAGGAAATAAAACAATTATTCAGGCTGAAAGCTAATGTATTCTTACGTGTGTGGAGTGACAACTACAGCCAGAAAAAAAAACATCTACAGTTACCAATTCTGGGAAATGAAACAAGTAAAATAAACATTTCTGATTAGTGTACTGGAACGAGAGGATATTCAATCCTTCGATTTATATCGCATCGAGTGAAAATGGGATCTTCTTGGGAAACATATTGTGGTGTCACCGCCAGACACCACACTTGCTAGGTGGTAGCCTTTAAATCGGCCGCGGTCCATTAGTATATGTCGGACCCGCGTGTCGCCACTGTCAGTGATAGCAGACCGAGCGCCACCACACGGCAGGTCTAGAGAGACGTACTAGCACTCGCCCCAGTTGTACAGCCGACATAGCTAGCAACAGTTCACTGACCAATACGCTCTCATTTGCCGAGACGATAGTTAGCATAGCCTTCAGCTAAGTCATTGGCTACGACCTAGCAAGGCGCCATTACCAGTGTATATTGAAATGGAGATTATATCTGTACAAGAGCGATGTACACCGATTATGGATTAAAGTTAAGTATTACAAGATTTTCGTACTTTATTGCAATTCTCAAGACATTGTCCTGTTCCAGATCTCACGCCGGTCTGCGTGTATTTAAACGCGTGCATTTCGGCCTCCTCTAGCAACACAGTGTTGGCTCTTCTGCCAACACTACACATATTACAGCATAACATGCACCAACGACCATCCAACAGTTGTCAAACGCGCTAGTGGAGGAATGGAAATCCTTGCCACACGAAGAACTCTTCACTAGCCTTGTGGCCAGAATGGGAGGACGTTGCAGAACATGCGCTGCAGTCTGTGATGCTCACACACCCTGTTAAAAACCCTGTCTCGCCTTTTGTAGCATCCAAGTGACCGCCACGAATTGCGGTGACTTCAATGTAGTCATTATCTTTGAATATGAATGTCATCTCTGTTCGTCTCACTGCGTATTTCTTTCAGTCACATTCTGTACTATACTGTAGCAGTTCTTCCTATGTATAGTGCAAGTTTCATCGAGCAATGTTACTTGGTTGTGACACATCATGTGAAACTTACTTTCGCCCTTAAGGTTGGCACACCAGTGTATCAAACGTGCTTACGTCCTGCAGCTACAAAGAAGCCATATCATCCAGTATCGTCACGTGTTCCATTCTAACGCCAAAAAATATGACATACCTTTCATTATAAAGAAAAAAATAATTTAACGGCCAATACATCCTAAGACATATCTTTTGAGCTTGTTTCCTTTCCGCATGTTAAAATTAAAGCTTATTTGATTTCTTTCCTCATAAAGGCCTTTCGATTCAGTTACTTAGTAATTTAAATACGATTCTGAAGCTTCATGCAAAGACACTTAAACATAGAGTAAAACTGCGCAGCACACGACGAATAGGCCGACTGGAAACAAATTGTCGCGGGGCTCCTTTTACTGTCGGATTTTCCAGCCGTTTAGCAGCGCATATTGACATGGCGGAACACTTTACTGGTGCCTCTTTCAGCGTGAAAAGGATTGTACGTTTTCGCTGCCGGCCGGCAGCACAAATTCAATCGACATTTTCGGCAGCTATATTGATATGTTTTTCAATATTAAACTTTCACTTCCCCGTCTGACTTTATCAAATCCAATACATCATGCCACGAAATTCTGTCCAAGTGAAAAAGAAGTGATGAAAATTCTGGCACCGCTTTTAGCCATGCAGTTCTGTTTATCGGAAGCGAATCCTCCCTCTGTAAAGGTCGCAATAATTTCCGTCTGCTGCCTTTGAACTTTTATATGCACGAAGTGTACAACAGCAATAACGCGAAAATTTACCTTCAGCAGCGAGCTTTGTGATTACTTGCCAAATGAGTACTGCGGCAAACAGCCACCGTTCCCTATTACACTCGTTACGTTATGAATGTAGGACGGCATTCCATAGCTTCCCCACGTAATGACGGTGAGGACCTGCCTCCATCACAGCGAGTTTGTGCTGTGGCCCAGTCAACAAAGAACTATACAGGTCGAATAAAGGGAAAAAATTCGAGTAGACACATATATTTGTACAGTGCTAGAAGGAAGTGCCACGAACACAATAATAAAGATTCTGACCGATGGGGTCCAAACACAACTAACACTGTAAAAAAAAAATTACTACAGGAGGTTTCCATCTAATTTTCCTTCGTTGAACGGACTATAATGCGAAGATAAAGTTTTGACAAAGTTGTTATTCATATTCTACTCACTTAGTTGTTGGTATGAGTATTGCACCTAACCGTATCTTACAAATTTAGCGAAGAATCATTGCGTGAAACTGGATTTTACAAGTCATTCGTTTTGTTTTGGGAAATCCGAGCAAGCCGTGTAGCTTTGTCAATCCATTATTTTGCAGGCACGATGGAAAATAGTGGGGGTGGAGGGAAAGGGTGGGAAAGTAATGGCTAAAACATGAAACGAGAATGAGATAGCACATTGTATCTGTCTGATTGCTTGTAATATACGTTGGGGAGCGACCACTTAATGTTATTGGAAACCGGTGATTTCCGTCGCTATGAAGAATTAACGCACATCTGGTGAAATTGCTTCGGCACTGACTATCGTTTATATTACTTCAATGGAGGAAAATAAACACAGCGAAATATTTTTCTTTCTTTTGTTTGGTTGTTTGTTTGTTTGTTTGTGTATGTGGTGTGGTCATCAGTCTTTTGACTGGCTTAATGCGGCCAACCAGCGCTACCTCTTATTGATCTTTTCACAAATAAATCCACGAGGAGAAAATAACAACGGTTCTCCAGTTGTGCATAGCAGTATGCAATCTTAGTAATATATTTGCTAATTAATGACTCATCAAATTACCACACTTTTATCTGGGCCAATTTCGGTTCAAAAAACACGGAAATTGTTGTGAGACGTCTTGGAATATTTTCGCTGCGGTTTCATGGAGTTCCGATAGGTGGCAACGCTATACGTAGCCTTGAAAATGGCGTCAGTAATGGAGGTGCATTCAATACATAGGCCACACAGTCCCGCAAGTGGTCTGTGATAAACAGTGGACAAATTGAATAGCGGGCATTGTGATGATAACCGACGAGTGGAAGTTTCTCTTGCTTGCACTTCCGTCTCTTTAAAGTTCTATAGGTAAAATAATGTATGGTTTACAAAAATTATTTACATTCTGCTGTATATTGTTCGAAAAAAGGAACAGTATCATCTTTCAGCCCTTTGCAATTTACATAGTTCGCAAGGAAACAACTTCCCTCGAAATGTTTAGTACGCAGAAAAAGATCTTCTGTCGGTTAGAAACCTTGCCTCCTGACAGCATTTACCTACTTCTCTAAAAGCTGTAGTTTTTAAAAAGGAAACCTGCAATTAAATTAGTTAAATCCACGTTTCTTATATTATCACGTAGACACATGTTTCAGACTAGCGTATTAACATTTCAAATATACAAAATCATATGAGTCGCGATATTGGTCCCTTTATCAAATTTATTGGTGTAATTAAACTCGCGCAGCTTTTCACCTTTTTTTTTCGCGTGAACTAGAATGTGTAGACAGCACAATTACGACTAACAAAAACAGCATATATCTCCCGATAAATACGTAAAGTTCGATCTGTGTCTTCAAACACTTTGCAGACTCTTACCACCACAAACCGAACGAGGTGGCACAGTGGTTAGCACACAATTATTCGAAGTCGCGTCCGGCCATACTTATTTAGTTTTCCCGTGACTTCTCTAAATCGCTTCAGACAAATGCTGCGATGGTTTCTTTGAAAGGGCGTGGCTGGCTTCCTTCCCCATAGGTTCCTAATCCGATGGGGCCGATGACCTCGCTGATTGGTCCCCTCCACTGAATCAACCAGCCAACTGACCTTACCACCACAATGGCGCCAATGTTCAAAATATCCCGCAACTGCAGCCCCCTCGGGGAGTCTAGTAATTTTTACAGGTCTTTGTTCCAAGCAGCGAGCTGCAAGTGAGTTTTTGGCAGAATACAAGAGCATCGCAGATATTTATAGGTGCTTCCAGTACGTCTACGAAGACCTGGCATTGAAAAAAAGCACGGTGAGTCGTTGTGCGAGGCGTCTGTCATCACCGTAACAAGGTCCCGCAAACCCGTCAGATCTTCCGTGTACCAGCCGCTGCGCACAGCAATGGCACCTGCATACTAGGCTGACAGTGACAATTTTTTGCCGAACATCGTCAAAGGCGATATAACATGGGTTCATCACTTCGAACCGGAATCAAAACAGCAGTCCGTGGAGTGGCGCCACAACACCTCTCTTTCGAAGAAAAAGTTCAAAACCGCGCCCTCGGCCGGTGAAGCCTCGGTGACAATCATCTGTAATTCTGAATGGGTTTTCTGTTTGATATCCTCCCTCATGGTGCAAACGATCAACTTTGAAATGCATTGTGCTACCACCAGGAAATTAAAGAAATTACGTCGGTGTGTTCGTCGCCACATACATGCAAACGAACTTCTTCATACCGCAAGGCCTCGCCACGCGTTTAGGCACCCGAGAGGAGCTCACAAGACTTCACTGGACAGTTGTTTGTCGACAAACCTACAGAGCGGATATCGTACCTTCCGACTTCCATCTGTATGATCCAATGATGGATGCAGTCCGTAGGAAACGGTACGTAGATGATATGGGGGTTACTGATGCAGCAGTACGTTGGCGCGGATGTCGACCAGTAGAGTACTACCTTTTGTACAAACAGGTCCTCCCAATAAAGTGGCGCAAGTCCGTCGCACTGAAAATCATGTTGAAAAAGAGGGGTTTGTAGCCATAAGAATAGGAATAATATGGTGCATTGGAATCCTGAATAAAACTAACCTAATTTCAGATAAAGACATGTTGCGTTATATATTGAACGTACCCTCGATTTTTACAAAAGGATGGGAACACTAGAAGAAGCCGATCTCAGGAACGATCATTTTTGTTTCTGGAGGAATGTAGGAAAACACAATACTGACCCTATGACTGATCTTAGAGTTGGCTGGTTGGTTGATTTTGGGTGAGGTGACCAAACAGCGAGATCATCGGTCCCATCGGATGAGGGAAGGTTGGGGAAAGAAATTGGCCGTGCCCTTTCACGGGAATCATCCCGGCATTTGCCTGAAGCGATTTAGAGAAATCTCGGAAAACCTGGATCAGGATGGGCGGATGCGGGTTAGAGCCGTCGTCCTCCCGAATGAGAGTCTAGTGCACCACCTCGCTCGGTGAAGATAGTGCAAAGAATGTCATATATAGGTTTATAGCTTGAAACACGTATGTAACATAGCAGCGATGGCGAGGCATTGTAGCATCTGTGACCAGAGAGTTTGCGCTTGACCGCGCGAGTGTTGCGAGCGGTTCTCAGTCTGTCAGTAGTCGTTGCGAGTCTGTAGCTCTGTCTAGTTGAGGGGAGTACTCTGTCAGTAGTAGTCGTGCACTGCAGTACGCTAGTAGTCGTCATGCAGAGCGGTCGGTCAGTAGTAGCAGCCCAGTGCGGTTGTGTGATGTAGGCGGTCGGCAACACTGGTCAAGATGCTGAATGAGGTACACTGTTAATTAATATAATCATTAGACAATGTAAAACTTATTTATTGTAATCAATCTCTAACAAGTCCCCCAATAATAATTTTGATTTCAAAAGCATTTTTCAAAAATTTTATTTTTTATTGAACTAAAGATTTCGTTGCACTTCCCATTTCATTCCACTTCTTTTGAAGAAAAATTTCAGTAAATTCACAGAAAAAAGGAATATTATTATTTGCAATGCAGTTCCTCCAAGCCGTGCGCAGAAATAAGAGCAGAAATTTGACATCCAGTTATTCGGAGGTAAGACTTTAATTCTGATTGTTTTACACAGGGCCAAAGACCGATATTTCGGTTTAATTGAATTTTCTTATCACTGAATGGACTTTAATTTTTTGGTGAAGAATTTATATTTGAGTCAGATTGCGAATTTCACATTTTTGTTCCCATTGTCAGTACATTTCATTGTGGGCAGGTTACGCTTAGTGCAATGTCCATTAGTATTTTTAAATAATATTGTCATTCATGTAAATTTTTGTGGGGAGGTTACACTTGGCTCCCATTTCTATTGAGTATTGTCTTTCCTTTAAAATTACGGTGGGGAGGTTACACTTGGCGACACCCAGTCCAGGATCGAATTTCGTTGAGAGTCTTTTGAAAAACAGTCACATATCTGCTCTTATTTGCTTAGATATAATTAGGATTTGGCGCTACGCTTTTATTAACTTGTGACTTTCTTTCTACAGGTCAACGGCAATTCGTTGCTCTGTTGTATTTGTGTGTTGCTTTTGCATTGTGCTTATTTGTTTTGTGAATAATTGTGACTATTGCAAAAATGCCGCGAAAGACTGTGAATAGTGTATCGCGAAGTATTGTGAATGAAATTACCGACTTAAACAACGTGACCGATAGTAATTGTGACACGCAGTGTAATAATGACAATCCTGCGTTCACTGACAATCAATGCATTCCAACCACTAGTGATGACTTTTACCCTGATAATGAACAAACAAACTCAATTGTCTCGTCTGTTAATTTGACGACAATTGATGACGCAGAACGCTCTATTGTAATGAGCGCTGCCCAGCTTAACACACCTGATTCGGAAAACTCAAGTAATGTACAGACAAATTTGTCTAATGAAAATGAACAGGATACTCAAAGTACGATGGATCTATTTAATTCCGAAATAATGTCTGACAGTGTACATCCGACTGATAAACCTTTCTGTAAATTACAGAATGACCAAATGGTCACGCAAAACAAGACAATTTCAGATCCACCATTAAATAGCACGGAGAATAGAAATGCTAATTTTGTGTCGGATCCACTTAAGGAATTGTTGCTACAAATTCTTGAATCAAACAAACAACAGAGTGAGAAAACAGACAACAATTTCAGACAACTTAAAGAACAGAACAAACAAGATAATGAAAATCTCAAACAACACTTAAATGAAAAATTAGACGACAATTCCAGACAGTTAAATGATAAATTAGACGACAATTCCAGACAGCTTAATGAACAAATTAGAGCCGTTGCCAAGCAGTGTCATGACACTAAGGAACAGTTGCGCACGGAAATTGAGGCTTGTTCACAAAAAAATAGCGAAGAAATTAAGTCTGTTGCGCAAGAATTAAGGGAAATGCAAACAGCCGCAACAGAAACACTCAGAGACGAAATTAGCGGAGTCGCTAAACAATGCTCTGAAAAAGCTACACAATTACGGGACGAGTTTAAAGCAATGACGGTAGAACTTTCGCGCACAATGGACGCAAAGATAGACGCGAAATTTGAACAGCAGAACACTCAGATTAACGAGCGCTTTAATCAGCACATACAGAACAGTGATACGCGTTTCCGCAAATTTATACAGGATCAAAATAAAGTCAAACGTCAGGTTATGGAAACAATCACTGCACAAAGACAAGAGGACAAACGTAAAATGTTCGCGAAAGCGAAGACGTATGTAGACAATAATATTACTACAGTGTCCGACAAAATTAATACCATAGAACAGTTGAACGCGGAATTACGGGATGAAATTTCTGATCTTAAATCAAAAACAGATACACACACAGTAAATATTCAAACAGTGACAGACAGATTCGAACAATTAGATCTAACACAGGATTGCGATGTCATCAAAGCTGATGTTAAAAAACTGAGCGAAACTACGCGTAAGTTGCAAAAACAGATTAATGCGTCTGATTCTAAAACCGATGATCAGGTTAAGATACTGACTGAAAAATGTGATGAATTGGCCAGTCGTATTGATGTTATCGAAAATACTAATGACAATAAATCAGACGATACTGCACCGGTTTCATTTATCCAAACACCTGAATTTCAAAATTTACAGCAGACAATTAATGAGATCGATTCATCTAACAACACGTTACGTAGGAAGTTATCAAATTTACAACAAGAAGTAACAGAGATGAAAAACATTTCAGTTAATAACATACCACAACAGACGCCACTCTATGAACATGTGTCAGACTCACGCAGAGCGTATAATTTGGGTAATCTGCAGAGAGTACGGGACTTAGATTCCGAACAACCACAGTTCAATAGATACTCTTACGATCCTGAACCTGTTGCATCACACAGAGATGATAATTTCGATTACAAACATTTTCTGTCAGTAAGAAAGTTCAAAATATTTAAAAACGATAGAACGCAGATTCACCCACTGGATTGGATTCAACAGTTTAGCTTTGCTCTTCCACCGACTTGGCCTGTAACACACAAACTTGAATTTATTTGCAGCTTTTTGGAAGGCGAACCGGCAACTCGTATGAGACCGATCGCGAGGCAATGCTACTCAGTAGAGGAATTTCAGAATGCTTTTCTGTCAGCGTACTGGTCGAAGACGACACAGCGCGGAATTAAAGATCAACTAATTAGTTTGCCAAACTATGAAAACTCAAATTTTCCCAGTGTAACGCAATTTTTTGAGCACATGGTACAACAAAACCAGTACCTAAGTGAACCGTACAGTGAATCCGCACTTATACAACTATGCATCTCTAAATTACCACGGTCATTACGAGTGTCACTTCTAACGGGCCAGCAAAAAGAAAACATTTCAGCATTCAGAGATCTTTTACAGCTCTTGGAAGTACAGCAATCCGATTATTCTTTTGTAAACAAAAACTTTTCGTGTAACAACCAAGGTCAACAACAGTACTACAATTATGATCAGGGACGTAATTTCAATCGGAAAGATAACAGACGCTTTAGGAACGACAACTATCAAAACTTTAATAACAGGCAAAATTCTAATTATCAATCCGTCAAAATTTTCAGCAACAGGAACAACACTTTGGTAACAATAGAGGTGTTTCACAACAACAACATCAAAACCAGCCGGTTAGCATACCTAACCAACAATGGAATACACAAGGTCAACCAAGCTTTAATGTTTCGCCGCGTGGACGTATAGTCCCTGGTTCAACAAATAGTAACGCACGGGAGCAGAGAAACAACTATGTACAAAGAAGACAGTATTTCAATTCCTATCGCAATACACCGTATAGGAATGATTATTACGACAGACGTAAAAACGATGAGCACAATTACCAGCGTACATATAATAACAGTCGGTCTCACCAACAGCAAAATCATACGCAAGAACATATTCTCATGAATGAACCCGACAGTAGGTACCATCCAGAGCGTAACACGTCTGGAAGAAGTAATAGAACAGTTCAAGTAGTAGAAATGCCACAGAATCCTCCTAGTAACAATAACACGTCGGATAGAATCTGACTAGATACTGCACAGGACGCATCTTCTAATAACACAAGCACTACCTTTGACACGCAAAATGTTGTTCACGAAAATGTAATTACTTTTGACAATATCAGAGACACTCTCTTGCAGGAAAGACCAGTTGTTCAGAAAACTATTTCACATCCTGTTATTGAAATTAAAATTGGTTCTTCGAAATTCTCAGCAGTAATTGATTCCGGATCACCAATATCAGTAATAAATGAAGAGACTTTTAATGAGTGCAACAAAGAGAATACGTATCCGACATTACCATTAGGCAAAACAAAAGTGAAAGGAGCAGTACCGAGTAAAGGAGTAGACGTTAAACTACAGACGCATTTATCATTTTGTATTGGAGGTCATACTTTCCACTCTAATTTTTGGATTGTTCCTTTATTGACAACAGACATTATTTTAGGCACGAATTTTCTGGTACAACACGACGCAGTTATCGACTTTCAGAATTCTTATTTAATGTTAAAGGATGAAAATGTACAATTGGCTTTAGAATTTCAGCACTCTTTATCTGCGGAAGAACAAACAATTAACCGCACAGAAGTCATTTCCGCAACACGTAACATAGACTGTAATCCCACATTGTTCACGGATACGTATGTACACAACTATAACACTCCAGACGAAGCTGACTACGACGTAATGCAGATGATTTCCGATAAGGTTAAACAAAGCAGTGCAAATACAGACGACGAACGAACGCAATTACATAAAATTCTTTTACAGCAAGCTCCAGTTTTTGACAACATTCCTGGTACTATGTCCGGCTTTATGTATGAATTTCAAGTCAAACCGCACGACACATTTAAAGCAAAGCATTATCCCATTCCATATATTCACAGAGAACAGGTTAAAAAAGAGCTGCAAGATATGCTTGATCAAGGAATTATAGAACCAGCAGTTAGTCCGTACATAAACCCGCTACATATTGTTAAGAAGAAAGATGGCTCACTTCGCCTTGTACTTGATTCACGTCACATTAATGACATTATTATTAATGAAACAGATCGACCACAGACATTAGAGGACCTTTTACAGAAATTTCACGGTACAGCTATTTATTCTACACTAGATTTGAAATCGGGATTTTGGCAAATTCAGCTTCATCCGAATTGCAGAAAATATACAGCATTTCTTTGTTTCGGCAACTGTTATCAATTTTGCAAATTACCGTTCGGCTTAACTATTTCTTCTGCAGCTTTTATTCGCGGTTTGAACACAATACTTCCGACAGAACTTAAAGACAGAATTACGACGTATGTAGACGACATTCTTATCGCAGAAGCTAACTGGTCTGAACACAATCTGATTCTTGAACAACTGTTGCAAACTTTTCATGCACAAGGACTTACAGTTAACCTCAGTAAATCGCATTTTGGCAAAACTTCCATAAAATTTCTTGGACACGTAATTTCAGCAGAAGGCATTGCGCCTGATCCAGAAAAACTTCAGGCTCTACGTGACATTAGTGTTCCTACGACGAAGAAACAATTACGCAGTTTTTTGGGCTTAATTAACTTTTTTCGTAAATTTATTCACCATTCTGCTTTAGACACGCCTAGATTATGCCAATTAACAGGTAAAAACAGTATTTGGTCTTGGGATAAGCAAGCACACTCTGAATTCATGAACCTGAAACATGCTTTGTTGAATGCACCACTATTATCGCACCCAGATCTTACTAGAAATTTTTCCATTGCCACCGACAGTTCCAACACCGCCTTAGGCGTACATATTTTCCAGGAAATTGAAGAAGATGGTTCAATAGTAATCAAAAACATCGCATTTGCAAGCCGCATTCTGTCACCTGCTGAGCGAAATTACTCCGTTACAGAACTTGAAACATTATGTGTTGTATAGGCTTTTACGAGATTTCGGCACTTTCTTTATGGCAGACATACCACCGTTTACACAGACCACAGAGCGATACAATTTTTACTCTCGGCTAAATTTACTCACGACAGGTTAAGTAGATGGAAACTATATTTGCAAGAATTTAATTTTACGATTGTTCACATTCCCGGCACACAAAATGTTATAGCAGACGCACTATCGCGTTCTCTCGGCAACAATCAGCAAGACGTAGCAACCAACTTCTGCAAAACAAATTTCAGTGTCATCTACATACAGCAAGTTGCATTTGAAAACTTTATTTCATCGTCATTACAGGACATAGCAAAGGAGCAAAATAAAGACAATGTGTGGAAAGAAATTAAACACCTTTGGCAAGATAGAAAAAATGTTACGATTAGAAACCATTACACTGTACGCAATGACGTTCTGTTTCGCCGCTCTCATCCTGACAGCAACAATTGGTTATTATGCATTCCTGACGAACTGGTCAACAAATTAATTTGGTACACTCATTTAAGCTACGCACATTACGGAGCACGAAAATGTTTTCTTATACTGAGACAGAACTGTTATTTTACTAACATGGAAAAACGTATACGACGAGTTTTAGCGTCTTGTAAAATTTGCCAGAAAGCTAAATCAGACACCACTTTGCATATTCCTCCATTATATCCCATTATACCTGTTAAATTAAGACATATGGCCGCTGTAGATATTTTTGGTCCGATTCCGAGAACTAACAGAGGTTTTTGCTACATCTTTGTCGCTGTTGAGCTCACTTCAAAATTTGTTACTTTCACTCCGTTACGCAAAGCTACTGCTAAAACTGTTTCGAAAGCATTAGTAAAACATTTTCTATTTCATGTAGGGCATGTAATGAAAGTAATTTCTGATAATGGATCACAATTTCGTAGTAGCGTATGGACACGCATGTTACGAGCCAGAAACATTTCTCCGATCTATATATCCAAGTACCACGCTTCTTCGAACCCCTGTGAAAGATTAATGAAAGAAATTGGTAAGCTGTGCCGAATATACTTCTACAAAAGACATATTGATTGGGATACACACATACACTCATTCCAAGATGTAATTAATTCCATTCCAAATGAATCCACTATGCTATCTCCGTCTGTTGTACTAAAAAACGTTGAACCACCAAACAAAATTAAAGAATTAGTAAAATTCCCCAAAAGTCGTCGCCTACGACACCACGAAATAATTGACATTGCGCTGAACAACATCAAACGTGCCGCAGAGCGCCGGAGAAGACAGCAAAAACAGGTTTGTACACGCCGCGACTTTCACGTTGGACAGAAGATATTAGTACGTACACACTATTTATCCAGCAAATTAAAAGGTAAGTGCAGTAAATTTGAACTTCTATACGCCGGTCCGTATCGGATTCGCAGCATCCCTCACCCCAATGTCGTACACGTCGAAACTTTGAGAACTAGAAAATCGAAAGGCAATCACCATATCTCAAACATTAAACCGTTTATTGAGTGAAACCACTGTATGATTCAACACACTATGATGTCATTTACTAATGCAATTAATTCACCTGACTAATTACTGATGATTATCGTATTTTTTCTTGGCAAGTGCCCGGCAAAGTAAGGTTAGCAGGTCGCTTTTCTTGTCGTTACACATCAGACCGTGCACATTTTTCCATTTTTTTTGTGTATATGATTGTACTCCAGTTTTGTTTATATGCACTGTGAAATAGTTAAGATATAACACACACCAGTTGACTTTGACATTTTTTTTTGCCTTATGACATCTCAACATCGTGACTGTTTTACATTTTTCCTTTTGCTGCTGCATTGTGATATTCTGTGTACATTTTTGCATCTGAACACTGTCAATGTCTTTGACATACTACGTTTTCTGTCATGTTATGCTGTATGCTTAAGTATGTTACCATAAACCAGTCCTTATTTAGTGGGTATATGATTTAAATGCAGGACATTAATCTTTGTTCATCAATTTCAGTAAGAAATGGTGCGTGTAAGAAATAAATTCAACAGAAATGGGAATTTCACCTACGGAATAAACGAAAGAAGATGCAATAACTTTATGAGGAAGAGTAAATGGATCAGGATTAACAAGCATTAACAAGAATATACTATACTCATCATAGAATAGCAGCCTTAGCTAATTTTTTCTTTCAGAATACAAGGTGATTGATGCAGGCTGTCAGACTGAACTACACATCTTAGTTTTAGTGATGAAATATGCTAGAGATAAGGAATAGTTGTGTAATGAGTAATGAAGTGATTTTTTGCAGATGATAATGAATACTGATGAATAATGATGAAGGAAATGGTATTATGAATAATGAAGTTTTTCTTTACAGGTGATGATAATAGTGAAGTTATGATGATATGGATAATGAAGTTTTTTTTTTTTCTTTACAGATGAGGATAATGTTGAAGTTATGTATTTATGCTACGTAGTTATTTAAGTATTTGTTGCAGTTTGCTTTGACAGCAGGTGTTACATTGCATAGTAGGATGACTGAAAGTTTTGGAAAGGACAGCTATGGAACACATTTTATACACATTTCACTACCTGTTAATTCGAAGTTCACTACTTTTCAGCATAGTGTGCGTTTCTTCTTTCAGGTTAATAATCCATTTTGTAATTTTTCCAGGAGAAGTTTTTCATGATACTTACTAAACCTGTTACTTATTATACCTGTTCTAGTACTTGCATTTTTTTGTATTCTACCCATTTGTGTTTATCATTTATAAATGTGATCACACATACTGCCTTGTTACATAATCTTGCGACAGCTGACTCATGACGAATGATGTTACCTATCCTCATTTGCAGCAATAGGTCAAAAGCAAATAGTGTTATGCCTCACCAATTAATTATCGATCCCAACGCAATGCATTGCTAAAAGAGGTATTACCAGTCCCGCATAATGTCACTAGTTTATGATAATTCTGAATGATACTGATTAGCTCTGAATAGTATTTCACTTGAGTAATGACTTCCTAATGAGACAAAAAATATATATATATATATATATATAAAATAATGCTTTGTCACTAGCTAATAACTGCCACTGTTTATTGTAATGAGACTACTTATAATGCCCACGATTATTAATGCTATGATTGTAATTAACTGATTTTAATAATGACTTTGTAATGATCTGAATACTACTGAATGAGGAACAATGTTTTATTGTAATGAGACTACTTATAATGCCCATGATTACTAATGCTATGACTAATTAGCTGATTTTTAATAATGACTTCGTAATGATCTGAATAATACTGAATGATGAACTATGTTTTATTTTATTCAATACTTGCTGGCCACTGAGTGCCAATAATTAATGTCACTTGAAGAATTGTTATTAATTATGCCATTGATTAGCTCTTGTTTCCAATGTTGATACTTTGTAACCAGAAAAGAATGTGACTGTTTAATAATGCTTTGTAATTAGAAGAAGGCTAATGATTCTTAATAGATTGGAATGACAAATGATTAATTAACTGTAAATAGGATGTTTTGTAATTAGAAGGCTAATGAATCTTAATTACTGTTTAATAATGCTTTGTAATTAGAAGAAGGCTAATGATTCTTAATAGATTGGAATGACAAATGATTAATTAACTGTAATTAGGATGTTTTGTAATTAGAAGGCTAATGAATCTTAATTACTGTTTAATAATGCTTGTAGTTAGGAGAAGGGTAATAATTCTTACTACATTGGAATGACAAATAATTAATTAACGATGCCATACTTTGTAATTGGAAATGAATGTGACTGTTTAATAATGCTTTGTAATTAGGAGAAGACTAATGATTCTTACTATATTAGAATGACAAATGATTAATTAACGACAAATGATTAATTAACTGTAATTAGACAAATGATTAATTAACGACAAATGATTAATTAACTGTCATTAGGAAAAGGCTAATGATTCTTAATTATACTCTGTAACTGGAAAAGAATGTGATTGTTTCATAATGCTTTGTAATCAGGAGAAGGCTAATGATTCTTACTCTATTGGAATGACAAATGATTAATTAACCATGGTACATTTTGTAACTAGGAAAAGATGACTACTGATTCTATGTAAAACAATTAATGAACATTGTTCTGTAATACTACATACTTGGTACAGAAATGTTCAATAACTGGGCTATGAATGCCACAAACTGCTAATTAAGTCTGTAATTGTCAATATTATGTGACTTGATGTCCTTCACCTCATAAGCTGACTACCCTAAATTACTGCAATGTCCATTTGTCCTGTTTATCCTAGTGATCATGGAGCACTATATTTGGTTTTTGCACTAATTCTACGTTGGTGTGCCTTGTAAGAGCGTGGTGTTGACACGACATGCTGTCCACCACCGTGAGCAATGAAGACGTTATTATGGTCCCACTGTTTGGTGTACCTAATGTACTGCCAAAATGAAAACATGGAACATTACTACGACAGTTCAGTGTCTTGGCTACACTGATAAATTCTGATGGGAAAAGAACTTCAAGTTGTGTCACTTGGTGTTGTACTTCTGTGGAAAGATATGGACTTTCAGAACAGCTGTGTGCAATCTAAAGTGCTACAACCATGATGCAATCCTTCCCTTTCCTATCCTGATTCTTGTCACATAAAAAAAAAAAAAATTTTTTTTTGGTAACATCATTTCTGTTCGTAGGTTATACATATTTTTCGATTCGCTGAACTCCAGTGCGAGTACACTTATGTCACTTGTCAACATAATATTTTTTGCCAGTCTGTTTATTTGTTCTGAATATGCTAAAGAATTTTTTCAGTGCCTGTGCACTTTGTTATCTGTCAAAAAATTTGTATATACATTTTTCTGATTTGCTACTATGTTTTGTATTCACATTTTGTCTTTGTCTGATATATTTTGTACTTAGTGCGTGTGCACAACATTTAAATATTCTGTAAGTTGTAGGATTTTGTTAATTAAAGAAAAATTTTGCCGCGCTTGGCAAGTCCAAATGACTCACCATCGCTGCCAAATTTTTGCCCCCCCAGTGGAGGGTTATGAAACACGTATGTAACATAGCAGCGATGGCGAGGCATTGTAGCATCTGTGACCAGAGAGTTTGCGCTTGACTGCGCGAGTGTTGCGAGCGGTTCTCAGTCTGTCAGTAGTCGTTGCGAGTCTGTAGCTCTGTCTAGTTGAGGGGAGTACTCTGTCAGTAGTAGTCGTGCACTGCAGTACGCTAGTAGTCGTCATGCAGAGCGGTCGGTCAGTAGTAGCAGCCCAGTGCGGTTGTGTGATGTAGGCGGTCGGCAACACTGGTCAAGATGCTGAATGAGGTACACTGTTAATTAATATAATCATTAGACAATGTAAAACTTATTTATTGTAATCAATCTCTAACAAGTCCCCCAATAATAATTTTGATTTCAAAAGCATTTTTCAAAAATTTTATTTTTTATTGAACTAAAGATTTCGTTGCACTTCCCATTTCATTCCACTTCTTTTGAAGAAAAATTTCAGTAAATTCACAGAAAAAAGGAATATTATTATTTGCAATGCAGTTCCTCCAAGCCGTGCGCAGAAATAAGAGCAGAAATTTGACATCCAGTTATTCGGAGGTAAGGCTTTAATTCTGATTGTTTTACACAGGGCCAAAGACCGATATTTCGGTTTAATTGAATTTTCTTATCACTGAATGGACTTTAATTTTTTGGTGAAGAATTTATATTTGAGTCAGATTGCGAATTTCACATTTTTGTTGCCATTGTCAGTACATTTCATTGTGGGCAGGTTACGCTTAGTGCAATGTCCATTAGTATTTTTAAATAATATTGTCATTCATGTAAATTTTTGTGGGGAGGTTACACTTGGCTCCCATTTCTATTGAGTATTGTCTTTCCTTTAAAATTACGGTGGGGAGGTTACAAGCTTTCGTGCTTTTGATAATTTTTACTGGAATTCAATCTTTAAAATATTGAAGGTAATTGACGTAAAATACAGGGAACGAGAAGTTACTTAAAACAGAAACCATACTGTAGTTCTGAGCGTCAAAGAACATGAAAGGATAGCAATAATAGAGAAAGAAGTCAGACAGAGTTGTAGCCCATGCACGATGTTATTCGAGCTATGCACTGAACTAGCAGTAAATGAAACAGAACAGAAATTAGGAAACGGAATTACAGTTCAAGGTAATTAAATAAAAACTTCCAGTTTGACGATGACACTGTAATTCTGTCAGAGACTTGGAAGAGTAGATGAACTGACTTATTGTCTCGAAAAACTATTACCAGGTATCGTCAAAAGCGAAATTGAATTAAATAAGGCCATACAGGGGGAACTGGATTAGGAAATGAGACACTGGAAGTAGTCGATATGTATTGATATCTGGGCAGCAACATAGCTCACTATGGCTGAAGCAGAGACACTATATGCCCTGTCTACACCAACTGTAGTACATCAGAATGCGCCACGTAGCAGGTAGTCTCAACACGACGGCACAAATAGTATGATCGGTCACCTCCTAGATGGAGCTCGTACCAGGCACTATGCTGTGCTTCCACACTCGACATTCAAATAGGCCATATACCTGCCAGTATTTACATCTGTCACCGAGGTGAGCGTTGAAAGCTGGAACTACTTGATGCATCCGCCAAATGGTTTACTGGATGACATTTATTCGCCGAGGGCACAATTTAAGCGACTGCACGTCATTACTGAGCCAATTATCGATCATTTCCAGCAGTAATTGCCCAGTCACAGCCCTTATCGCATAGTTCTACAGTTGCTTACAAGTTGCCTACAAGTTGTCCGACAGTTCAGGCCGAGTGTCGAACAGGAGTGAAAGTCATAGTCAGAGTGTTTACCAATTGAGACACTTAGCTTAAACTCTCTCCATATTGAACTTCAATTATATTAGTTAATAAGCATTTGCTCTATTACGTTAGCTTTGTGGGTAGAACCTTACATCATAACCAAGCTTATTCTGACGTACGTTATTTCAATAAATGATTGCTATTCTTTCCCATGTGTAATCTGTTTCAGAGATATTTCCCTTTGAAGAGTTTGTAGCTAGCACGCAAGCAGGCTATTTCCATTTGGCTAATAATGTCCATGGCTATTGGTGCTACCTGTATGTTTGGCACCTCCCTTTGGCGAACACAACAGTATAAAACTCAGACTAGCCTATAGCAAGAAAAGCATAGCTAAAAGAGAGGATTTCTCAATGTTAATAAGCTTTTTCTTAATGTATTTGTCGTGAGTTTGCCCTGTACATGGTGCGGCAGCACTCCTCTGATTTGATAACAGTGCGTATGCTGGTTTGGCGAAAGTGAAGAGAACAATACTATCGCCACTTTGCGAAAAACTTTAAAACATTGTTAGTTACAACGAAGCAGTGGGTGGGAGCGGAACGTGGCTTTTTTTTAGGTTTTTCGCTTTGAAAATCATGCTTTTATGTGTACTACTTATTCACTCTTGATAACACTTTTAAAATCACTCGATTTGCTGCCGCACTCTCTACTAAGGTCAAACGTGGATGGTAAGTAGTTTAGACAAGGGGAGAACCGAAACTTATGAAATCATGGTACAACGGAAGAATGCTGAAGATTAGATGGATAGATCGAGCAGCTAAACAGGAGATACTCTATCAAATAGGGAAAAAGATATACGTGACGAAACATGACTAAAAGAAGGGATCGCGGATAGGGCGCATCTTGAGGCATCAAGTAATCGTCAATTTGGTAATGAAGGGAAGTGTAAGTGGTAAAAATTCTACAGGAAGAGCAAGGTACAAATACAGTAATCAGATTCAAGAAGATGCTGTTGCAGTAGCTATGCAGAGACGAAAACGCTAGCGCAGGATAAACTGTCGCGGAGAACCGCAGCAAACATGTCTTCAGACTGAAGATTACAACAATATGAATCGCTGTTTAAGATGACGTTATTCTCTTATCGGCTATTCAATTCGCAGACAATAATAATATGGAATTTTATGCGATTCAGTGAAATAGGCCAGTGGTACTCAAACTTTTTTTTCCATTTACCGCAAAGACAATTTTCCATTCCATCCATAAGCCTAGATCCTATTCGTAACCTTTGAATCATCCTTAATTCATATTATACATATCCTATATAAAATAGATTACATACTACAAAAAGGAGGATTATGCTATAAATATATAAAATATATACGGTAACTATATCACAAATGTCACAAACACAAAAAATTTTGTGAAATTGTATGTTTTTCTGATGTGTTAATGAGATGGCTGATCTTGTTTTCTGGAACCAGCTATTCTATTCTTGGCTGCATCTTCGTTATTGCTAGAATCAATGGTTATTCTGGATTCAAGCGATTTCTTTGTTTCGTTTCGATTGTTATCAGTGCAGAGAAACCATTTTCATACTGTTAAGTAGAGGAGAATGCAGTAAGGTCTGTAATGGCAGCGTCATCAAATCAGTGTACTATTTATGTGCATAACATTAAAAATCACAAAGTGACATGTTTCGGATTTTTATTTTCACTCGACTGTCAAGCGACGTTTCCAGAAGACCTTCTTTTACTTTTACGGGAAGATCAGGATAATTTATGGCGGCGTTCCGAAACGGATTTGCAGTCCAGTTTTATGGATTAGTGTCTGTGGTGTCACCGCCAGACACCACACTTGCTAGGTGGTAGCCTTTAAATCGGTCGCGGTCCATTAGTATACGTCGGACCCGCGTGTCGCCACTGTCAGTGATTGCAGACCGAGCGCCGCCACACGGCAGGTCTAGAGAGACTTACTAGCACTCGCCCCAGTTGTACAGCCGAATTAGCCAGAGATGGATCACTGACAATTACGCTCTCATTTGCCGAGACGATAGTTAGCATAGCCTTCAGCTACGTCATTTGCTACGACCCAGCAAGGCGCCATAGCCTTTGATATTTATCATAAAACATGTACCATCAAGAGCGATGTTTTCCAGTTGTGGATTAAAGTTAAGTATTATATCAACTACTTACTTTATTTGCTACTATTAATTCCCTTAACTGTTCCAGACCTCACGCCAGTCAGCGTGTATTTAAAAGCGTGCAATTCGGCCTCCTCTAGCAACACAGTGTTGGCTCTTCTGCCAACACTACAGTGTCTTTCGCAATTTCTGGAAAATATTTGGAAACCTGTAATATGAATTTTGTTTGTGAAATTTAGTTGTTTCCCAAAGTCTATCAGCAATATTAACTTCATTTTGTCCACTGTGTTCCAACACTGTTGGAAAATTTGCAGTATTCCCTTTATTAACGCAATCAATCCTAAATAAAACCTTTCTATAATACTCCTTTACTTCCTGACAACCTTTAAACATAATTCTGTCAGAACCTTAGAGCTGAATGTTGCGATCGTTAAATTTCTGGAATATTCCCGTCAAATAAGCTAATTACTCCACTTTTCATCTTCAAAGTGTTCTACCAGGTAGGATTTCAGTTTTGTAGCAAAACATTTCACTTCATTTCTCAGTTCAAAAAGAAGAGTCAGCTCGCGAACTCGTCGCAATCAGAGCACCTTGGTGTGCAAAGACAATTGAGTGTATTTTCTCGGTAAACAATGCAATGTTGTCAGATATTTATGGGATTAATTTTGAGAATACGAGCAGCCAGTTAGCTTTCTTTACATGTCAGTGAAGCAGCACCATCTGTGGACAAACCTACAACCAAGTCTCACAACAAATTTAATTTTAATTTTATAAAACTATCAAATGTTTTAAAAAAACCTTCGTACTAGAATTTAGTCAATAATAGCACCTTTGCCCGCCCGGTTGGCCGTGCGGTCTAACGCACGACTTTCCCGGCGGGAAGGAGCGCCTCGTCCCCGGCACGAATCCACCCGGCGGATTTGTGTCGAGGTCCGGTAAATCGGCCAGTCTGTGGATGGTTTTCCATCTGCCTCGGCGAATGCGGGCTGGTACCCCTCATTCCGCCTCAGTTATACTATGTCGGCGATTGTTACGCAAACAAGTTCACCAACTACACGTACACCACCATTACTCCACCACGTAAACATAGGGGTACACTCGTGAGACGTTCCCTGGGGGGGGTCCACCGGGGGCCGAACCGCACAATTACCCTGACTTCGGTGTGGGGCGGCGGGGGGTGAAGTGGACTGCGGTAGTCGTCGTGGGGTTGTGGACCACTGCGGCTGTGGCGGGGCGGAGCCTCCCCGTCGTTTCTAGGTTCCCGGTTAACATACAATACAATAGCACCTTTTTTAACATAAACATACCGAACAAATGTAAGTAGCTAAGAATCATCAGACTCATCCTCCGATTCATCCCTTTGAATCGCAAATCATTTGTCCGTAATATTTTCTGCTATCGTCTCAACAATGTATTGTGCTATATCACGAATTCTGCGCTCTTCACTCGTTTCAGAATTCAGAATGTTTAGTGGAATTTTTGTGTATTTATCTTCTATAATCAAAGAACCATGAATAATACAATTCGGCTGACTCGTCTGTATAAGCGGCGGTTGTTTTCCAAGTACCCATGGCCGAGCGGTTCTAGGCGCTTCAGTCTGGCACCGCGCGACCTCTACGGCCACAGGTTCGAATCCTGCCTCGGGCATGGGTGTGTGTGTGTGTGTGTGTGTGTGTGTGTGTGTGTGTGTGTGTGTGTGTGTGTGTGTGTGTGTGTGTGTGCTGTCCTTAGGTAAGTTTAAGTAGTTCTAAGTTCTAGGGGACTGATGACCTCAGATGTTAAGTCCCATCTTGCTCAGAACCATTTGAACCAACCAAGTATCCATGGAGTGCGACTGTTTCATAGAATTATTCGACAGAGTTTGAAGACGTGGCTCACACACACTTCATACAATCCATATTTAATATAAGATTCGCTGTAATATCTATAGTTCCATATCTCGGGTTTTTTGTCTTGCTCATGCATGGTTCAAATTCAACATTATTTTCAGTGATGTGGAACAAGCGTTGTCACTGGAGATCATTCAGCACGATCGCCACTCGCCCTTGCTTAATTGATTTTAAGTTGTCCTTTTATAACGAATTTATCCATCACACAACAAAAGTTAAGTATTTGGTCTACTACCACAATAATAAAAAGAAGTACAGCGATGATCATCAGAAAATCAGTTCACAAATACGAAGGTTGGAACTTTAATAGTGGCAACTATTTATTTACAGCTCGTACAGAAAGTACATACGAGTTTCAAAGTTTTACTGACTTTCAAAATTGTCACCAGCATTGTGTATAACACGTTACCAGCGATGTGGAAGTCGTAGTATACTCTTAACAGTACCAGTTGTGTTGACAGTTCAAGCGGCGCGGTCTATTGTCCAACCAATTTGTAGCAGTTCTGAAGCGAATACCGCGAAGGACTTCCTTCAGTTTAGAAATCAAGTTGAACTCACGAGGGCTTAAGTCAGGGAGTGCAGTCGGTGATATAGCACTTAGCGGACCCATCAGTCAAACAAATCAGTAACAGCTTGCTCTGCACGTGCTTGAGCATTGTCCTGCAAAATGATGGCCAGGTACTGCAGACAGTGTCATCACTTCTGTCTCTAAGCTGGTCGTGGGTTGTGTCCCCTGACTTAAGCCCTCGTGAGTTCAACTCGATTTCTAAACTGAAGGAAACACTTCACGGCTTCAGAACTGCTACAAATTCGTCGGTTAATAGACCGCGCCGCTTCAACTGTCAACGCAACTGGCACTGCCAAGAGTATCCTACAACTTCCATATTGCTGCAACGGGTTGTACACAATGCTGCTGACTACTTTCAAGGTCAGTAAAACTTTGAAACACATATCTATTTTGTACGAGCTGTAAAAAAATAGTTGCCACTATTATAGTTCCAACCCATGTATGAAGAATAACACGTGAGACTTTGAGTAAAGTAAGCGATCCGGTACATCAGTCACCAAAATATGCAAGTACCGAAATGTCGGTAACTTAGATTCTCAGACACTATTGTCGTCGACATTTGAAAGAAAACAAATGATTAGCAAATGCAGCTGTAATATATCACTTTTAAGTAGACTGGGACAAAAAACAAAATGTTTTCTGGGACTGAGAGCAGTTCAAAACTCTGTCTGAAATATTTTTCGTTATTTCTGATCATACAAGAAACGTATTATACTAACTGAAAGCGTATTTTAATGTTTACACTCCCACTCAGAAACTTCATGTATTCCTGAGGGTACGCATACCCATGGTTGAATATCGCCGAAACAGACCATTGACCAAACTGTCATTGCTCCATGCAAATCACCAGATTCGGTTCAAGTACCGTTTCAACAAAAGAAAAACGTTGTAGTTTGTTACTGACATCAATACATCATAAAACTGAATCATGTAAACCAGTTACAAGACTTGGGCGTGCAATGATGTGTTGAAGGAAACCAAACTCCGGTTTTCGTATTAATATGTAGTTCTTTGGTAGTTATATACCAACTTCACGCATCGCTAGTGTAGAGGAAAGCGATTGAAAGCTTCTCTGACTATTTGGACGGTACAAACAGCGTTTCCCTCCTGGAAAAATCCGGCATCACATCGGATTATTGAGTAATACCACCACTAGCGACAGCCCGTCATAGCTACACCGCAACGCAGGCCCGCCCAGTACCCGCGAATGCAAGATGCAAGCCCGCTGCGGTCGCTATTGCTGCCGCCTGCCGGCCGAGCACAGAATTATTACCGGACTGTGGGACTTCCCCGGCCGCCCTGCGGTAGTGGACCAGCCGTAGCTACCCGCCGCCAGCGCTGCCAACCCACACGACAGGTGCTCGTCACTGTCACACAAACGTGGCTGTCTCACAGCTGCATCAGCCGGTGACATGCTTTACCAATGCTGACGCATGTGGAACAGTCTGCCTGGCGAATGTCTATGGCACCTGGCGGACACTGTGTAAGGTGGGTTTTCTCCTGTTCAGTCCTATTGTACAATAAGTGAACAATGGATATTGCACTGAAAGAGATAATGACTCTTTGAATTACTTAGTGTGTACTTCCAAAATACTACAAATAAAAAGAACTGAGTGTATACACGTATACACCATGCATTCACATTTACACTACTGGCCATTAAAATTGCTGCACCAAGAAGAAAAGCAGATGATGAACGGGTATTCATTGGACAAATATATTATAATAGAACTGACTTGTGACTACATTTTCACGCAGTTTGGGTGCATAGATCCTGATAAATCAGTACCCAGAACAAACACCTCTGGCCTTGATACGCCTGGGCATTGAGTCAAAAGGAGCTTCGATGGTGTGTACAGGTACAGCTGCCCATGCAGCTTCAACACGATACCACAGTTCCTCAAGAGTAATGACTGGCGTATTGTGACGAGCCAGTTGCTCGGCCACCACTGACCAGACGTTTTCAGTTGGTGAGAGATCTGGAGAATGTGCTGGCCAAAGCAGCAGTCGAACATCTTCTGTATCCAGAAAGGCCGTACTGGATCTGCAACATGCGGTCGTGCATTATCCTGCTGAAATGTAGGGTTTTGCAGGGATCGAATGAAGGGTAGAGCCACGGGTCCTAACACATCTGAAATGTAACGCCCACTGTTCAAAGTGCCGTCAATGCGAACAAGAGGTGACCGAGACGTGTAACCAATGGCACCCCATACCATCACGCCGGGTGATACGCCTGTATGGCGATGACGAATACACGCTTCCAATGTGAGTTCACCGTGATGTCGCCAAACACGGATGCGACCATCGTGATGCTGTAAACAGAACCTGGATTCATCCGAAAAAATGACGTTTTGCCATTCGTGCACCCAGCTTCGTCGATGAGTACATCATCGCAGGCGCTCCTGTCTGTGATGCAGTGTCAAGGGTAACCGCGGCCATGGTCTCCGAGCTGATAGTCCATGCTGCTGCAAACGTCGTCGAACTGTTCGTGCAGATGGTTGTGTCTGTTGACTCAGGGATCGAGACGTGGCTGCACGATCCGTTACAACCATGCGGATAAGATGCCTGTCATCTCGACTGCTAGTGATACGAGGCCGTTGGGATCCAGCACGGCGTTCCATATTACCCTACTGAACCCACCGATTCCATATTCTGCTAACAGTCACTGGATCTCGACCAACGCGAGCAGCAATGTCGCGATACGATACACCGCAATCGCGAATGCCTTCAATCCGACCTTTATCAAAGTCGGAAACGTGATGGTACGCATTTCTCCTCCTTACACGAGGCATCACAACAACGTTTCACCAGGCAACGCTGGTCAACTGCTGTTTGTGTAGGAGAAATCGGTTGGAAACTTTCCTCATGTCAGCACGTTGTTGGTGTCGCCACCGGCGCCAACCTTGTGTGAATGCTCTGAAAAGCTAATCATTCGCATATCACAGCACCGTCTTCCTGTCGGTTAAATTTCGCGTCTCTAGCACGTCATCTTCGTGGTGTAGAAATTTTAATGGCCAATAGAGTATTTGACCATCAGTCGTGAGCTAGAATAGCCACCTTTTGTCGCGACAGATGTACGGGAAGAGAGTCAGTGACATTCTGGAAGGTACAGACAGGGATGTGCAACCATACTGACAGAATCTGTGCGCCAGGTTTCTCGGTTGAGCGTCTCTGGTGCACAGCCCGATCAAGGCGATTTCACAGATTCTTGGTTGGGTTTAAAGTTTGGCGACCAGGGGAGTATGGTAAACTTGTCATAGAATACTCATGTACACTGCCAGCTGTGTGGCGTGTTGCTTTGTCCTGCTGGTAGATGCTGAGGATAAAACAAACTGTATGCAGGGGTGGACATAGTAGCTAACGATTCTTGCGCACTTGTACTGATTCCTGTTGCCTTCCAGATTTCGGCATCTCCCAGTGAAAACGACAGAAACATTCACCGGACCATAGCGCTCCCTCCTGGCTGCAGGGTGTTTGATTTCAGACATATCACACCCTATACGTCAGCGGCTATCTGTCTGCTGGAACACCAAACCAGTTTCATGTCAAAACGCCACCTATCAGCGGACCACCAGTAGCGGTAATGGCGAGCAAATTCCAGCTTTCGTTGCTGATGAGCAGAGTCAGCATGGATGCATGAACAAGGCGCTTAGTGCAGAGGACCATCAAAGCAGCAATGTTCGCTGAACTGCCGTTGAGGAGACACTGCTGGTAGTCCTTGCTTCATCTGGGCGGTCAGTTGCTCAACATTTGCACCTCTCTTAACCTGTACGTATCCCTGCTGCCATCGTTCACCATTTTTATCTATGGCCCTTGGCACACCACAGTTATCCTGACACCGGTTTCGCACAGCACCGTTTTGCATGCAGCATGAGAGAAATTTACGAAGTCAGGCGTTTCGGAAAATTTTTCCACCATTGTCCCGAAACCCTTTTATCATGCCCTTTTGGACGACAGATAAATCGCTCCGTTTCCCCATTACAACAACAACTACACAGTTTCCACATTCCCCAACACACTTCATATGTCTTGTACTGCTAGTAGTGCCACCTGCAGTCTGTTAGTCGTTACTGATTGTTGACATCGAACGTAGGCGGTGACCACATGAGTGTTACATAACCGTTTAATTAAATCTACGGCGAATTCTGCTGTCATTTACCTTTCTTTAATTTGCCCCCTGGTCTAGGGGGATTAGTAATCGAAACGTCCTCGGTCCCAGGTGCTAAAACCGCCACTGCTTAAATTCTGAATAAAAATCATCAGCAATGGTAGCCGAAGACTTCCGCCACGAAAGGTCACCCTCATTCTGCTAACGGCCATTTCAAAGATGGCGGAGGTTCGGGGCACTCTCTAGCTCTTAGGATCGGAAACTGTTCCTAAAAGGCGGAAAGGTCAGCAATGATCAAAAGCATGAGTATGCAGAAGGAAAGCACTGCACTAAACATACATAATGCGTATCCACTGGGCTGGTGACCAGTAATGGAAAATGTGTCATGATGATCTCTCCATCGGCAGACTAGCCCCATCCACAAATTCAAGAGGGGACTGCCAAGGGGAAGGTGACCATGAGAAAGAGACTGAATAACCAACAGAAGGGTAATATTCTAAGAGTCCGAATGTGGAGTGTAAGGAGTTTGAACTTGGTAGAGAAGACGGAAAATCTGAAAAGGAAAATAGACATAGTGGGGGGCAGTGAAATGGAAAAAAAGACTAGGATTTATGGTTATATGAGTACAGGGTAATATCAACAGAACCAGAAAATAGAGTAACAGGAGTAGAATCCGATATGAACAGGAAGGTGTGGCAGAGTGCAGCGATTGCGAACTGTTCAGTGACAGGGTTGTCATCATCAGAATCGACAGCAAACCAACACCGCCAACATTAGTTCACTTATACATGCCGACTTCGCGAGCAGAAATGAAGAGACAGAGAAAGTGTATGAGTACATTGAACAGGTAATTCAGAACGTAAAGGGAGATGAACATCTGATAGTCATCGGGAATTTGAATGCAATTGTAGTGGAAGGAGTAGAAGAAAGATATGGGAGAATATGGGCTTGGTAGTAGGAATTAGAGAGGAGAATGAGTAATTGAGTTCCGCAATACATTTTAGTTACTAATAGCGAATATTTTGTTCAAGAAGAGGAAGCGGTACACCAGGAAAAGGTCGGAATATACTGGAAGATTTCAATTAGGTTACAACACTGTCTAGCAGATATTCAGATATCCGACACTGGATTGTAAGGCTTATCCAGGAAAACATACACCCTCAGATCACAATTTAGTACTGATGAAAAGCAGGCTAAAGTTTAAGAGACTGGTTAAGAAGAATCACAGCACCGTATATGGAATCACAAAAGGAATGTACAGGTACGCTGAAGTCTCTTAGGCTATATATAATATAATAATGAATAGCTCAGTAAGTAGTTCTACGAAAGAGGATTGGACATCTCTAAAACGACAATCACACAAGCAGGAAAGAAAAACGTAGGTACAAAGAAGCAACTGTGAAGAAACTACAGGTCATAGAACAACTTCTTAGGTTGATCGACGAAAGAAAGAAGTGCAGAATTGTTGAGGAAAATTCAGGAATACAGAAATACAAGTAGCTTAGGAATGTAATAAATAGGAAGTGCAGGGAAGCTAAAAGAAAATGACTGCATGAAAAATGTAAAGAAATTGAAAAACGAATGATTTTCGGAAGGACTGACTAAGCACACCATACTGTAAAATCAAAACAACATTCGGTGACATTAAAAGCAAGACCAGTAACATTAAGAATGCAATAGGAAATTCTGCTGTTAAACGTAGAGGAGGGAGTAGATGGTGGAAGCAGTGCACTGAACGCCACTATGATATGAAGAACTTGTCTGATGACGTGATAGAAGAAGAAATAAAGTAGATAGGCAAGAACCAAGGGCTCCAGTATTAGAATCGGAATTTAAAAGGACTTCGGAGGGTTTAACGTCAAATAAGGCACAAGGGATACATAACATGCCGGTGGAATATCTAAATCATTGGGTCAAGTGGTAACAAAGCCACTATTCATATTGGCGTGTAGAATGTACGAGACTTGTGACACAGCATCACACTTTCGCAAAAAGGTTCGAAGATTGCAAGTGCTGAAAAGGGCGAGAATTATTGCACGATCAGCTTCACAGTTCACGCATCCAAGTTGCTAAGAATAATAATACACCGTAAACCGGACGTACTTTGATTGCCGTGGATACTTCGACAACTCATACACTAAGGGACTTACAGCTGCCTGTTAGCTCAGTTGGTTGTTCAGTATATACTATTTGGTGGTAAATTACGCTAGATGGTGCACAGTAGTGCCGATTTCCTTGTGCAACAGTTGGCGAACGTGTTGCGACATATAATTCTATACGAAAAAGAATATTGAAACCTGGTTGCGCAAACTTCACCGATATCATAGAAATGCAAAGCCATCGGTGTTTTAAACTATATCATATATATTACATGATTAGTTCTCAAAACAGACCACTGATTAAGTTTTTATTCATATATATATATATATATATATATATATATATATATATATATATATATATATATATGCCAGTACATACGATTTCTGAAGTCATGGGCATGATGTACTTCGACCACTGGTCATTGTTACCCAGGAAAACAGGTATATAATTCATAAAACAATGTTGATGCCATTGACAATAGGGAACTGATTAATACATATACTAAAGAACCAAAGAAACCTGTAGACGCTCCTAATATCCTGTAGGGCCCCCGCGAGCACGCAGAAGTGCCCCAGCACGACGTGTCATGGACTCGACTAATGTCTGTAGTAGTGCTGGAGGGAATTACCATCATGAATCCTGGAGGGCTGTCCCTAAATCAGTAAGAGTGCTAGGGGTGGAGATCTCTTCTGAACAGTACTTTGCAATACATCCCACATACGCTCAACAATGTTCAGGTCTGTGGAGTTTGGTGACCAGCGGAAGTCTTTAAACTCAGAGGAGTGTTCCTGGAGACACTTTGTACCAATTATGGACGTGTGGGGGTGCCGCATTGTCCTACTGGAATTCTGTCGGAATGCACAATGGGCATGAATGGATGCAGGTGATCAGACACGATGCCTATGTACATGTCTCCTGTCAGAGTCGTATCTAGACTTATAAGGGGTACAGAGCCTCCACCAGCTTGAACAGTCCCCTACTGACATGTAAGGTCCATGGATTCATTAGGTTGTCTCCATACGCGTAGACATTCCTCCGATCGATACGATCTGAAACGAGACTCGTCCGACCAGGCAACATGGTTCCAGTCATCAACAGTCCAGTGTCGGTGTTGACGGGCCCACGCGAGGCATAAAGCGTCGTGTCGTGCAGCCATCGAGGGTACACGAGTGGGCCGTCGGCTCCGAAAGTCCATATCGATGTTGTTTTGTTGAATGGTTCGCATGCTGATACTTGTTGATGGCCCAGCAGTGAAATCTGCAGCAATTTGCGGAAGGGTTGCACTTCTGTCACGTTGAACGATTCTCTTCAGCCGTCGTTGGTCCTGTTATAGCAGGATCTTTTTCCGGCCGTAGCGATGTCGGAGATTTGATGTTTTACCGGATTCCTGATATTCACGGTACACTCGTGAAATGGTCGTACGAGAATATCCCCACTTCATGGCTACCTCGGAGATGTTGTCTTATACAGGCGTTGCCGACCCCAGCGCTTTCTTCTGCCTGTTTACCTATATCTGTATTTGAACATCCATGCGTATACAAATTTCTTTGCCGTTTCAGTGTATATCGGCCAGTATCCTTGTTTACAGCATTTTCAAAAATCTTGTCAAGAGTGGTTAGCCATCTCAACAGTAATGGGATACTTAGTAAATCACAGTTCGGATTTCAAAAATGCTGTTCCACTGAGACACCAATATATAATTTCACTGTCCACATAATAGAGTCTTTAAATAGTAAAATATCACCAATAGGAATTTTCTGTGACTTGTCCAAACAATTTGATTGTGTGAACCATGAAATTATGTTACAAAAATTACAATTCTATGGTATAAATGGAATAACATATGAGTGGTTTAAGTCATACCTACCGAACAGGAAGCAAAAAGTTTCGTTATATGGGTCAAGTGATTTAAATGAGTTTCCCACTTCATCTAACTGTGGTCAAATTACATTAGGTGTTCCACAGAGTTCAGTCATGGGTCCCCTTCTGTTCTTGATATATGTGAGCGACCTCCCTTCCTATCTGAAACAGGAAGCTAAACTGACACTGTTTGCTGATGATACAAGCATCATTATTAATCCAGTAAAAGGAACTCCAATTGAAAATGATACAAATAAGGTATTTGGAAATGTCATTAATTGGTTTTCTGCAAGTGGGCTTGCTCTAAACTTTGAAAAAACACAGTACATCCTATTTTCTGCTGCAAAAGTACAGTTCCTTCAATAAATATAACACATCAACAGAAGTCAGTAGACAGGGTAGAGCATACTAAATTTTTGGTTGTACATATAGATGAGAATCTTAATTGGAAAATTCATGTTTTGGATCTTCTAAAGCGACTATGTTCAACAACTTTTGCAATCAGAATAATTGCAAGTTTTTAGGATATAGAAATTAGTAAGCTAACATACTTTGCATACTTTCACTCTCTGATGTCAAACGGAATAATACTTTGGGGTAACTCAACATTTAGACTAAAAGTATTCACTGCTCAAAAGAAAGTGGTAACAGGAATGTGTGGGGGTTAATAGTCGCACATCCTGTATGCATCTTTTTAAAAGATAGTGAATTCTTGCAACAGCCTCACAGGACACTTACTCACTAATAAAATTTGTTCTTAAGAACATGGACCAGTTTAGAAACAACAGTGACATTCATTATTATAATACCAGAAAAATGGAAGACTTACACTATCCTTTACTCAACCTATCTTTGGCACAGAAAGGGGTAAAATACACTGCCATAAAAACTTTTGACAAATTACCAGATGAAATAAAATGTCAGACAGCAGTAATAGCTCCAAAAATAAATGGAAATCATATGTCCTAGGCAACTCCTGCTATACCATAGATGAATTCTTGGATAGAAATAAATAAATCTATAAATATAGTATATGCATTTTGTGCCATTTAAGGGAATGGGGTAAATAATAGAAATATTAATCTTTAACTTTGTATTGTAATATATTAAAAGACTTGTTTCATATGTTCATTTATTGTGTACTTGACACGTTCCACATCGTACCGGCTACCGTACCGTGTGATTGATCACTGGAACACACAAGCAACTAACTAACTAACTACTAACTATCTGCATTGGGATGAAGGCGGATTTGTGGTTGTTAATGTGTGTAGAACTCAGAAAAAGAAATGTCAGTCACTGCAACCTGTTGTGGTGCAGGCAGTGTTTAAGGTACAATATATAATGTCAAATATCTCTCGAGAAAGGAATGAAGTTTGTTTGGCTACAAGTGCTAGATATTTACTCGATAAACGAAGATCAGATAACTTTAGTTTTCACTACACGAGATGTTTTGAAACGACGGTTTAAGTTTAAGATGGATGAAACTGAAGTTATTATCAGCAATGAAATTGGAGCTGTTTGTGCGGCACTCCATGCTTGTACCATTCATTATACTTATAATTTTGATGATAGATAACACTGCTTGATTTACGAACCATGTTAGCTGCTTCTTTTATGAGGATTAACAAACCACTCAAGAAAACTTTAGATCAACGAATCTGTTTCCATGTGGTGAAAACGTCATTGTGTTTTTGAAATGTTGACCACAAAAGGAATGATAATTGACAGTTGTGGTGGAAATATAGACCGGTCAATGTACACCCAAATAAATGATAACTTCGACCATCTACAATTTATCTCATTACTTTCTCTGCATTTTAGAAAATGTGATGTACTAATTAGTATGTAATCCTTTCATACAAGCCCCAATGATCACTAACATAAATATCACAGAAGTTGAAAAAACACTCATTATAATTACGTTTGAATTTGAAAATCGGTCAAAGTATACCCAGTTTACGGTCCAAAAGAATGGAAAAGAAAATTGACGATGTGTTAGATGACGATTACTTCGGCTTTAGGTCAGATAAGGGCACCAGAGAAGCGTTCTGACGTTGCGTTTGATTGTGAAAGCAAGGCTGAAGAAAAATCAACACGCATTCATAGCATTTGTCGACCTTGAAAAAGATTTGGACAGTGTAAACTGGTGCAACATGTTTGAAATTCTGAGAAAAATGGGAGTAGGTTATAGGGAAAAACGAATGATATTCAATGTGTACAAGAGCCAAGATGGAACATTAAAAATTGAAGACCAAGAACGAAGAGGTCAGATTAAAAAGGGTGTAAGACAGGGATGTAGTAATTCGCAACTTGTATGGTGGCAGGCTGTTTTTCCCACCTCATGTGATTCTCTGTAACATGCCAATTCTTTTCATACGCAGTTGTCATACTTTGGACGTAATTAGAATAATTTCCGTAATGAGGAATGTAATGAGCAATGGACACATGCACAGATTTCATCTACATGGTATTAATAAATCCCTAATTTGCATGCAGATTAATGCATACATTTTTACAGCAATGTTAAACTGAAGAGAGCAGTCGCTCAGGCTAGGACGCAGAAGCGTGACATGGAAATCGACTTTAGGAAATATTTGCGAGGCACACCGATTCTGACCGTAGGGAGCCAACTTAAGACGAGAATGGTCATGGCTCTCAGCTCTGCATATTTCTATGGCAGGTAGGAAAATCTCTCTACGTCGCTGCTTTAATAAACGCTCAGATCACATGATCCTGTCGTGAATAGCACGTGGTGTTCATGTGTAAAGACACCTGCGCTGGTGAAACTTAAACGCAATAACAAAAACTCAGAGGCTGAAAGGAGGGAGAAGGCGACGATATTGCAACACAGAAGTTTGCTGGGATATTCCGATCGGCTTGAACAAGCAAGTGTGAAATGTACCGAGCACTCCCATTGACCAGTACCAGTGTTGGCGCGAGGCAAGACTGCGATACAGTGGGGGAAGTTCACGACAGTATAGTCAGTTGCGGATAGATAATTGAGGCTGTCTTTTCTCGAGAGGCGTCGAGTGTTGCACACGGCGCCCAACGCCCAGTGGTGACACAGAGAGAGGTTTCTCTGTGAACATTTTTGGTTCACTACGCTCTGTTTCAGCCATATTTGTGCTAATTCCTCTTTAGATCTCCGAAATGTAGAAAACGAGACTAGTCGTTCTAGTTAACGTTCTTGCGAAAACTTTGAGAGCAATATTGTGCACGTCGCCCAGCCTTGGCGAATATACACAGGTATTTTGTCTTAGCCTAGGGCCACATGTTGTCTTCCGCCTTTAGGAAGTTCAGGGAAGTTTCCGATTGGGTAAATTGGGTCAGAGGGCAGTACAGGTTGAGAGGTATAAGACACACAGCACGTAGCAGCTGGCCCCCACGCTACTGTCGCTGCACACTTCGACAGATAAATGACACATTACTGAGGCAGTAACTGTTGAAGTCACTAGCGTGCTTTCACTTCAGACTTGCGTAAGCTAGGAGTAATAGCTAGAATTCCCTCATGTTCGCGACAGACGTGTGATCCTGAGGTTTAATCTCGGATAAGTAATACATGTGGGCCGGCCGTTGTGGCCGAGCGGTTCTAGGGGGTTCAGTCCGGAACCACGCTGCTGCTACTGCCGCAGGTTCGAATCCTGCCTCGGGCATGGATGTGTGTGATGTCCTTAGGTTAGTTAGGTTTAAGTAGTTTCTAAGTCTAGGGGATAGATGTTAAGTCCAATAGTGCTTAGAGCCATTTGAACCATTTTAATACAGGTGACACGAAACATTGCCCAGCTACAGTAGCTTTGTTTATGTTTTCAAAAAAATGGTTCAAATGGCTCTGAGCACTAAGTGACAACATCTGAGGTCATCAGTCCCCTAGAACTTAGAATTACTTAAACCTAACTAACCAAAGGAAATCACACACATCCATGCCCCAGGCGGGATTCGAACCTGCGACAGTAGCAGTCACGTGGTTCCAGACCGAAGCACCTAGAACCGCTTGGCCACCGCGGCCGGCTATATTTTCAGAGTGAGTTTTTCTGAGGCAGATTTCAGGTGAGATTTCTATTAGCACTTTTGTCATACTTTTTCATATTAAATTTTGTTAAATTTGATGAATATACTGATATTTTTGGCACAGGATCTTCCTAGACTGTAAAGGATATTCCTGAGACTACCATTTTCGCACCCTGAACCTGAATGTGTATGGTAATTTATGTAATAAAAAATTTCTGTGTACAGGGAGTAGACTGTTTGTCCTAAAATGAAGGTCCTCCTTCCTCACTAAGGTATTTTAGGTGCACCTACAACACCTATTCTTCTATTCTTACAGATGCTGTGTCTTGGATCTCTATACGTGGCAGAACCTGGGTTCACTGACTTAACATTTTCCTTTTCCGAGCACTCTTTGTGCGCTAAGGGTTGGGGTAGTATACACAGGAACCAGAACGCTCCGGATGTTATATCCTACTGTAAAATCTATACATTGAATTAGCAATGACAAAAATAAAAGAAAGGTTCAAGAGTAAAATTAAAATTAAAGATGAAACGATATGTTTGATGAGATTCGCTGATGACATTGTTACCTTTAGTGAAAGTGAAAAAGATTTACAAGATCCTTTGAATGGAATGAGAACAGCTAGAAACTTAACATCAAAATTGGTACTCACGAAGTAGATGAAGTTACGGATTTCTGCAACTAAGCAGCAAAATAACCCACGATGGAGGGAGCAAGGAGAATACAAAAAGCAGATTAGCGCTGGCAAAAAAGGCTTTGCTGGCCGAGAGAAGTCTGCTAGTATCAAACATAGGCGCTAATTTGAGGAAGAGATTTCTGAGAAAGTACGTTTGCAGCACAGTATTTTGTGGTAGTTAAACATGGACTGTGAGAAGACAGGAACGGAACAGAGTCGAAGTATTTGAGATTTTGTATTACAGAAGAACGTTGAAAATTAGGTGTACTGATAATTTAGAAATGAGGAGGTTCCGCGCAGAATCCGTGAGGAAATCAATATGAGGAAAACACTGACAAGAAGAAGAGGCAGGATGATAGGGCATCTGTTAAGACATCTCGGGATAACATCAGTGGTACTAGAGGCAGCTGTAGAGGGTAAAAGGTATAGGCGAAAAGGGAGATAGGAATACATCCAGCAAATTGTTGAAGAAGTAGGCTGAAAGTGCTACTCTGGGATTATAAAGGTTGCCACAGGAGAGGATCCCGTAGCAATGACTGAAAAAAAAAAGAAGTCTGCTTTTCAAGTGAATTTTAAATCTGTATTTCACAGTATTATATCGTTCCGTCTTTGGTATCCTGTTACATACTGTGGACAGTAAGAGGACAGTCCCAGTAACAACTTATTCAAAACAGGCACAATCTGCCGAAGTATTTAAACAGAAGGATTGATTAATGAGGAAAGACATTTCATGTGTAGGTTAATACATTTAACCGCAAATTCGAAGTAGTTTTTATGTGCCCCTGCTGTCAATAAATGATAATGTGAATTTGACATCATCGAAAAATGAAAAGAGAGCTTTTGAAAGTTCTCGTGTGCCCGAACCGAGGGGGAGAGAGTGGCATATCTGCTCAACCTGCCCTCCCTTCCTCCCTGAGCCATGTGCCGCTCTTTCCGTTTACAGATCACACCTCACGTGACACTCAGTGTGCACTCTATCTTTGTTGACAACGTCTGGTTTCGCACTTCTTTTACGATTGCTGTAACTGTTAACATCAAGTGAGTTTTTCCCCTATCTTTCCAGGGTTGGCTGATAAAATCACGTCTTTGGCGTGTCTTGTAGCACACCTTTGATAAAATCTGATCTTGAGGTACTCCTGGACTTTGTTAAGTGGTTAGGTTTTTTTTCGTTTTTGAACAGTACTTGTAGGAAGAAAAAAACGTAATAGTGAATCCCTACTAACTGTGCGTAGCAGCATGCAGTCGTATGGATGTTCTTCTCTTCTACACCCTGTGTATCCAGTATCTTTGTCCTGTATATTGATCAGCCAGAACATTATGACCAACTGCTTAATAGATTGTTTGTCGTCTTTGGAACGAAATACATCACTGCTTCCGCGTATCAGCAACCCAACAGTTTGTTGGTACGATGGTGGAGCACGTGGCATTAGATGTCTACGCACAGGTCATGTAATTGGCGTAAATAACGGGCTGCTGACTTGTGTACACGGTAATCGCACCCGATAGCGACGCAGATGCGTTCCACAGGGTTTACGTCAGGCGAATTTGGTATCTGAGACACCAAGGCTCCTCAAACCACTGTAGCACGGTTCTAGGTCTGAGACATGGATATACTGCGGAAAGATAACATCGCCATCCAGGAAGACATCAAGCATGAAGAGATGCCGGTGATTCACAGCTGTCAGCGCATTCCATGCAAGCGTAGGAGAATGTCTCCCGTAGCATATTACTGCTCCCATCAGCCTGCGTCCGTGGAGCGCTGCACGTTTCCAGCCACCGTTCGCCTCGCGTCGGCATTGCTGAAGACGGCCCTCGGCCTAGTGTGGCAAAAATGTGATTCACCCGAAGATTAGACACGTTTCCATCGATCGAAGGTCGCGTCGCGATGGTCCCGCAACCACTGCAATCGTAACTGACGATGTCGTTGGGTCAACATGTGAACACGTAGAGGTGGTCTGCTGCGAAGCTCCATGTTCAACAATGTACGATGAACGCTGTGCTCCGAAACACTTGCGCGTGCACCGACGTTGTGCTCTTCCGAGAGACAAGCCACAGATCACCATCTGTCCTACTTTACAGAACAGACAAGCCTCCGAACCCCACGATCTGTGAAGGGTCGTGGAGGTCCAACTATTTAGTTTCACTGTCGTTCTACCTCTTTCTGTGGATACTCACGACAGTAGCACGTGAACATTCGACCAGCTTCGCCGTTTCCGAGACGCTCGTTCACAGGCTCTGTATAATAATAATCTGTCCTTTGTCAAAATCGTTTATCTCAATGGATTTCCCCATTTGCAAGCCATATCTTCGCTAGGGTGATCCCGTGTTCGTGTCTGCTCCGCCTACATACATTTGTTTCCGCATTACGTGCCCGCAACGCCACCATGCGGGGTCCAATGTCGCATGGGGCAGTGCTCATAATGTTTGGCTTATCAGCTATGTGTTCAAACCAAGCTGCGTCCGTTGAGAATAACCACTCTAGGATGTGCTTCAGAGCATTATAGGTGGTGTGCTTTATCATCTGTCAACATCGACAGCTACATGATTACGCTGAAATCCACAATTAAGTGTCAGGCATAGGGTTCGTGGACCCAACCTCAAACTATTTCTCTACCATTCCAATCTCGTACAGCGCGCGGAAAAAACGGACACTTAATTTTTTCCGCACGTGAACTCATTTCTCTAATTTTATTAAGACAATCATTCCTCCCTATGCAGGTGAGGCTAACAAAATATTTTTTACGCTGAGGACAAAGCTGGTGATCGAAGTTTCATAAGAAGATCCTGCCACAACGAAAAACGCTTTTGTTTTAATGATTTCCGCACCATTTTGCGTATCATATCCGTGGCTCCCTCTCCCCTGTACCACGATAATACGGAACTAGAAGTCCTGCTTTGAACTTTATCGGTCTCCTCTGTCAGTCCTATCTGATATGGATCCCACACCGCACAACAAGCGTATTGTAAGTAGTCTCTTTATTAGACCTGCTTGGTTTACTTTCCCGAAAACGTTATCTACAGGGTGTTCGGACATTCCCGTTACAGACTTCTCGGCCTTTCAGAGGGGAGTGAACACATTATATTTTGAATAGGAACCCATGTCGAGAAACGTATCGTTTCCTTTCTACGACGGTTTCAATTCAGATCTGCTGATACGAGTTCTGGCAACTGCACTAGAAATTGATGAGATACCAGGTGGGATGGAGAGTGAGTACCAGAACATGCTTCGTACGTACAATGTCTGTAACAAGGTTGGTGGCCGCCACATCGAGACGCTGTTGTAATGCATCAGTACTGTTCTGTACGTACAGCATTCTGTTTTTTTCTATGTTTTCCTTTTTTTTGTTTTGTTTTGAAATAATGTAATCACGTGATGTTTCAGTGTTAACACCAAAAAATGTACTTAAGTACCAAATGGATGTTTCGTTGGGTATCTTTTCGAATTGCTGCCTAATAACTGTACCGCTTGACACCTAATGCAATTCCTCAAGCAAAAGTGAATGAATTAAATATTTCAACTGAAACTGTCGTAAAACGGAAGCTGTATGTTTCCAGACAAGGGTTCCCATTCACAGTATTGTGTACTCACTCCCCTCTACAATCCCTAAAAGTGGCTAACGGTAATTTCCGAACACCCTGCATGTGACCGCTCCAATTTAAGTTATTCGTAATTGTAGTCTGGAAGTATTTTGTTGAATTTATAGTCTTCAGACTTTTGTGTGTTCTCCTGTAACCGAAATTTAGTAGATTCTTTTCAGTACTTACGTGGACGATTCCACACTTATCATTATTTAGAGTCAACCGCCACTTTTCGCACCATGCATATATCTTGTCTAAATCGTTTTGAAATTAGTATTGACGATCGGACGACTTTATAAGACGATAAATGAAAGCATTATCAGCAAAAAATTTAAGAGGGCTTCTCAGATTGTCTCCTAAATCGTTATTGTAGATCATAGACAGTAGAAGGCCTGTAACATTTCCTTGGTTAACGTTAAGTCAGGATATCACGAATACATTCGGACAATTGAGGCGATACTCCACAGGCATCCAGTTTGATTCGGCAAAAGCCTTCTGGAAATCTAAAAATATGGGATCAGTTTGGCATCCCTTGTCGATTGCCCTCTTTACTTGGCGAGAATAAAGAGCTAGTTGCGTTTCACAAGAACGATATTTCCTGAACACGTGTTGCCTGTTTGTCAAACAATTCTTTTCTTCGAGGTAACTAGTAACCTCCGAACCCAGTAATGTTCGAAAGTTCTACTGCAAATGGAGATTCGCGGTATGGGTCTGTAATTAAGCAGATTACTACCATTTCCCTTCGTGGGAAATAGTGTGACTTGAGCAACTTTCCATTCTTCAGGTACGGATCTTTCTACGAGCGAGTGATAGTATGTGATTGCTAAGTATGGAGCTATTGTATCAGCAACTCTGAAAGGAACCTGACTCATATGTAAAACTTGGAGCGGAGGCGTTGCTTTCATTTAGTTAAGCTGCTTTGCTACACCGACGCCATCCACCTCCAATTTACTCATGTTGGCAGTTGCCTGTCGATAAAGTGTGGAATATATTGATTATTGGGCCTCTGTGGAGGTCAAGTTGACTTTAAACGGAATATAAGTAGAAAATACTGTAGGAAAATTTAAGTCCGCATACTCCGTTCGTTTCTAAGTGCAAAATGTTCAAATGTGTGTGAAATCTTAATTGAGACTTAACTGCGAAGGTCATCACTCCCTAAACTTACACACTGCTTAACCTAAATTATTCTAAGGACAAACACACACACCCATGTCCGAGGGAGGACTCGAACCTCCGCCGGGATCAGCCGCACAGTCCATGACTGCAGCGCCTAAGACCGCTCGGCTAATCCCGCGCGGCGGTTTCTAAGTGAATAACTGGAAAATGGTATAGTTTCATTTTCTTAGTTCTTTTTCGCAAGTTTTACTCAAGATTCTTGAGTACTTACTGTTCCTATAGTTCGATGGCTAAAATGTCAGACCATAAATGCGAAGGTCAAGGATTCAGTTCTCAGTCCTTCCTTTCCTATCGCTTATCACTTCTTACATCTCTGTCAGTGGTTGGTCTACGTGAAAAACGCCAAGCACCTCCGTGCTTTGCAGCCCACGTTAAACTGTAACTGCTTCCGTAACCAACTGTGTCAGTCACTTCTAAGTTTGGAGGGAGCCAAGCCATTACCATAACCTGTACGACCGCACCTATTAGAGCAATGTGGTGTTCAGTTTTTAAGATGACGAGAGTTTTATTTTATTTACTGCATGTTCCCACTAAGCCATAGAAGTTACGCGAAAAAATGTTTCCCAATTCAGACAATCTGCGCACTGTTCGTATTTAGCCGTCGATACAAAAGTAACATAAAATACGAAAACTAATCATTAACTATCACCAGCAACGCGTGACGATAGTAATGAAATGCGTAGTAACCACATAATATACACAATGTATAGCTAGAATTCTTACATTTTTCGTAGACTGCCAGCGTTCCCATATTTGTACAACTGCTGTCTATCGCAAGATAAACTTAGTCCCAGACTAGTACACGTGGAAAATAATACAGACTGCGTGTTAAACTTACTGTGGGCAAAGTACACTCTTCACTTACGGCTAGTGTAAATCTGCGTAACTGCCAACGACAGGCTGCTGTACCGCTACACAAAATGTAGATTCAACTCAAACATCACCAGATAAACGATTACGAAAACAAAAGTTTTTCATTATTAAAGAAAAACTTCATGTCATAGTGTGGAAGGAGCCTTTTGCTGCAGGAAATTTGATCCGAATTATTGATGCCTAACCTTCAAAGATAAAGAATTGAAGTGAAGGCTAGGTAGAGAAGGATAAAGAAAAGACCGGAATACAGGAAAAGAAATTAAATTTTTAGGTTGTGCGCTTGGATATAACCTGTCAATCAGGAAGAGACGCGATGAAAAGAACTTCGAGCGGAAGAATGTCTGAGTTCAGTAGACGTGCATGTCTAAAAAGAATACTTGGATACAGTCTACTGTGTATAAGCAGTTGCCATAAAGGACGCCTCAAAATATAAAATAGGCGTTGGAAGGTCGAGGAAGAACTGGTGACCAAAATTGTCTTTGTCGTAGCCTAATACTTCAAGAGACGATGACAAAGGAGACTGAGAACAATGTAGAAACAACACATTACTTTATCATCGATTTTAACATTGTTATACCGCCTTATTTCAGTGCACCTAGAATTCATGTGCTCTGCGTTCCGAACTCGTTTCACATCTAGATCTACATGTGCTGTAGAAGTTACCTCACGGCACATGGCGAAGTGTACCTTACATCACTGTTAGTTATTCCCTTCCTCGCTCCACTCCCATATGGAACAAGACATGTTTTCTTATGAGCCCAGAGTTTTATTATCTTGTCTTCGCGATCCTTGCGCGAAATCTGCGTTGGTGGAAGTAAAACTATTCTGTAGTCTGTCGCAAATTCCAGTTCTCCAAACCTTTTGAATAATGTTTCAGGGAAAGAACGTCTTCTTTCCTGCTGGGGTTTCCGTTTGAGTTCAGGGATAATATCCGTAATATTCGCCTTTGATCAAACCTCTTCTCCTCCTCCTCCTCCTCATCCTCCTCCTCCTCCTTCTTCTTCTTCCATGCATGTGTTAGACATGCTGTCTGTTACGGTATTTCATCTTCTGAATGGCGTTTCTGCATTCCAGTGCGTTTACAACTGTGCACGTTTATCGGGAGTCTTTCTCCACCAAAACGACTACATTTTCCTTCCATTTTCTCCTATTTCTTTTTAATTTTCTCATGTAGGTTCTATACTTCTACATGTTTCCTTGCATCCGCATTTCAGTTACGATCTTCTCTCTTACATCCTGCCATTCGTCTAAAAAACTTCATTTCTTGAGCCTGTATTGTCCTTCCTTGGTGTTTTGGTGTAATTAGTATTGCTATGGTTCTGTAAACCATTCCTAGCTTTAATCCGAAAATTTTTTGTAATCGTCCCATGTATGGAAGTAAATTTATATAACTGTTTGTCAACGTCTTGTCGTATTCACATGTGATGTTGCACCCTAGATATTAAAAAAGATTAACATAAAGTTTTTGTTACTCAAGTCTATTTTTGAATTTATTGCCATTACCTTCATTTATTTATAGACAATTTTTGGTTTTATCCTTAGGCTGTACTTTGTGAATTATAGATTCCCATTTGAAGGTCATCTTCGTTGTCTACAGTCAGTTCGATTTTCTACATATACGATTGCATTTAGTCTAGCGTCCAGAGCTAAATATACTCACAATTTTCCATTTACTGACCACTTCATCTTTGTATACAAAGAGTGTTAGTGAAATACATTATTCTTGCCTTGCCCATTTCTTTATGTTCATTGGCTTTATGTTTATGTTTCCCGTACCCGTAAATATTGTAGTGTTTGTATAAAAGCTGTTAATAGCATTTATGTGACGAGATGAACAACCTCTTTCAGCCATTATATCCCATAACATTTCTCTATCACATCATCAAATACTTTTCAAAATATACAGGGTGTCCGCTAAAAAACATCTAGGCCTTGTAGAGGGGACTGAGTAGATAACATTCTGAATTGGAACCCACGTTCGGAAACGTACCGTTTCCGTGCTACAACCATCTGAAAACATGTTGGTAACGCGGTTTTACAAATAATTTATGAGGCATGACCCAGTACATCAGTTGTTCTACAATCCCACCGTCCTACGATTCCACTCGTTAATAGCCAAAGAAACCAAACGAAAACTTAATCAGTTTTCACAGATGATGTTGTTTACAACACAGCCACTTCCAATTCGCGCGTGCAGTGTCTCCTTGGAGCACCACATTCACGTCCGCTAACGTTGAAGTTACCCCTTTCTCGAAGTCCTTGCTTAATTGTGACGAAAAGGGTATGCCATGGATTTGGACGTTGTAGAGAACAATCTTGATAAGGCGATGAGCAGCTACTCCACGTGAGATTCGTCATACAGAAGGATCATGTCGGTATTCTTCAAATTTGCAGTCAACCATGCTGCCCCAGCACTCATTGACACGTGAATGAAGCTCGAACCAGGTCATAGAGGTAGAATAGACATCAAATGACATCCGATCCGACGTAAGCACCCCCCACCATAGCTAGGCTTCCCTGTTGAATTCTCGTCTGTTTCTATAACTTGTTGTTGTGTACGTTGATCAGACCTATCGGTAACATATCAAGCAGTACGCCTCTTAATGCTCTGATGTCTTCCTTGAAGCCAACCAGGCGGGAATCCCTAACACTCGAGCAGTTCCCAGGAATGGTTCACATACGTGTTCTGTATGTAGTCTCCTTTAGAAAAAGGCTACGTTTTCCTAGAAATCTCCGAATTAGAAGCAGTCGACTATTCGCCATCCCTACAGCCTATCTTAAATACTCATTCCATTTCATGTCGCTTTGCAATATTATACCTAACCAACGTGACTGTGTCGGGTAGCAAAGTACTAAAAATGTAGTCGAACTACGCAAGATAGTTCTCCCTCTCATCCGTATTAAGTTACTTGGATCCACATTTGGAGCAACCAGCCATTCATCACACTGAATAGAAATTCTGTCAAAGTCATCTTGTATGCTACTACAGTCATTCAATGATGACAATTTCCTGCATACCGTAGCGTCATCAACAAACAGTCGCAAACAGCTGTTCATCTCACTCGTCAGATCGTTTATGTATATTACAGAAGGCAGGGTGAGGGTCCGGGTCCGCTACGGTAAAAGTTGAAGTGGGCTCTAATACCTCAGGATGTATAGCATTTCACCTCCCAGTATGGGGCAATAGTGCAGCAGTGGCAGGTGTGAGATGGTGCTCGTACATGGAAACAATGTTGGTCGAATCAGACCTTTATTCCATAATAATTACAGCAGTGGGGATGGCACTGGAGAGGCAGTGAATGGCCCCGTGATGTAAGTGACCATTCCCTGTACAGTTCGAGGGATTCATCAGAGGATGTCCAAAAGGGCGGTTCACTGTGTGTTCACCAGGGCGATGTCAGCAGCTGTCAATGTTCTGCTGTCAGCACAATAGCAGAGACGCTGATTCGGGGCGGCAGAGGCGGCTGGCCGTTTCTGTACTAAACAGGAAGCACACCGAGGCATATGGGTCACCGCCTCCAGAATGGCTCATGCCTCAGTCTCCAGAACGGCAGTTGATGGCAACATGTGCCCACTCTGGGCAGCTAGAAGGCCCAGGCTTGCACACTGGTCGCCACGAAGGTGACCAATGGGGTGGCAGGTAACAGTCACAGGCAGGTTGTCCACTGGTGGAAATGCACCAAGCAAGCACCATTCGAACTGTAGGCGCCCCGGTGGTCCCGGTCGCCTACGGTGGACTGGATGGCCGAGCGGTGACCTCTCCAGTTGTCAGGATGTTAGGAAATGGCTGTAGAATCGTCAGAAACACCAAAGAAACATTATTAATTCATAACACCTGTATTCCTGCCGAGTACAATGTGGCCTGCGTACAGAGGCTGGCTGAGCTTGGCGATATCAACGACCTTCCCCGAGTCCTCGCTGACTCGTAGCGATGACACCAGCTCCGGGCCGCATCAGTCTTGCTAGCGCAGCGCCGCGTGCAGTGACGTAGCGGAGGAATGGCCTTAGTACAGCCGCGCGTGGCTGGCGGCGTCCGGCTGGCCGGCCGGCTCGGCGGCGGACCTCAGGAGGCTCCGGGTTGGAGTCCCGGCGCTGTCGGCATGAGGCGTTCTCGTAGTGCGGAGTGTACTCTATCCCACCCCGTCTTCTTCCCTGCTCCTCCTGGTGGCTCGTCCGCGGTGGACGGGAGGAACGGGCTGCAGTCCCCCAGCGTCGTCGGCTCACCCGCTTGTGACGGCGGACGCACAGGGCCTAGGCCTCGCACGATCTCGACGACGGCTCACTGATGTGGTCAGCATTGGCGGCGAGCGAGTCTGCCGCGATGTCTGCTAAGCCTGGGATGATGATTGACAGTGGCAGCAGAGAGGATCAGAGCTGATACTGTCCCCTCAAGTCTGCTGCTGGATGGGCCGCCCTTACTGCAACATCTCCTTAATAAAGATTAACATGTCGATCACCGAGCTGAGCGCTACGCATCGATCCAGTACACATCTAACTTCAAGTCTAACTGCGAGTGCCTTGTTGTTATCAAAGCTGGCGTATTTAAAGGAAGCACGAGCGACGTCCTGACGTTATGTTCGTTTGTAATGAACGCATTCGTTCCACTTATACTGCTGATTCATCTGTCGTACTCGCCCCTTAGGTGTTCTTGTGACAGAGTTACGTGTTGTTACGGTAGACTTACGCGGAGTTGTGAAATGCACTACAGCTGACGCTATACCTCTGTCTTACACTCTACGATAGTCTCCGTCTAACACAAACCCGCGTGCTAAACAATTCTCTCTCGCCTGCTGTGTGTAACCAGACCATTGCCCCTGCATGACGACACATTCCGATATATGTGCAATCCTCTTAGCTCTTGACTAACCTACTGCCTCTGGCTCTCGGCATAGGCAACGAAACTTTGACAATATTTCACGTTTCCAACTCTTTACTATTCCGCGACACTACAGAACGTAGCACAGAAAATGGCCAGCAGCTATTCACAGCAGAGTCCCTTGGACCTCCCGTCGACTAGCGGCTGGTGATACCAAGAGCGAGTGCCTAAACATGTACAAACGGCGTTCAAAAAGTTTTGCACAGTCGTCTGAAATTATTCTTTTTTTGGTGAACATACTTGGAACATTTAGCTATACACTGAGCCTACCCAATTTAGCCTCCATCAGCTGCGACGCCTCTGGCCCATAGTTCTTTCCATGATGTAAATGCACTTTGGTAACATTCTGGGGACTGACTTTTACACCATTGCCTGACACAGGAAATAAGGTCTTTGTCACTATCAAATGTTTTACCGTGCAGGTGGGCCTTCACACGACCAAAGAGGTAAAAATCAGACGGAGCCAAGTCCGGACTGTGGGGAGGATGAGGAACAATTTTCCAACCCATTTTCCTGATTTTCGCCTGCGTCGTAAGGGCTCTATGGTTTTTGGTATTGTCATGGTGTAGTCTGATGAGCTGACCCTGAAGCTGTGGTCTGTGGGTCTTGATGGCACGTCGCAGCTTGTCCAATGACAAACAGTAATGGTCCTGGTTAATTGTGGAGCCAGGTTCCGAAAAGAGGTCATCACCTTTCGGCCTGCCGTTCGTGAAAGTCTTGGTTTCTTCCTCCGAGGGGAACCCGGACGACACCACTCCATGGACTGGGTTTTGCTCTGAGATTCGGACAAAAACAACCATGTTTCATACTGGGTAATGACGCAGTCAAAACACTATTTCCACCCTTCAGTAAAGGTCTTCATGAGACCCTCGCACACATTCTTCCTCATCGTTTCATTTCTCTTGTCAATAATCTAGGCACCCCACGTGCACAGATTTTTCTGTACCCTACTGGCTGAAACAGTGACACCACACTACCCAATGACAAAAGAGTCATTTCAGCAAGCTGTCGTGTCGTCACACATCTGTCATTTTGGATTATTTGATCAATGGTCTCCTTATTCATATCACTCACTGCCGTCGATGGTCTGCCGCATCGTGGATTGTCCAGTAGAGAGAAATCATCTTCTTTAAACCTCTACAATTACTGCTGGATACTGCTGCGATCCACTGTGTCCTCTCCATAAACGGGGAGCAACTTCCTGTGAATCGATGTGCAGAGTCATCACAGGTCTTGAAAAGGAACTCCATCACCGACCGTTGTCGCAACCTGGGATTTTCATCGTGCTCTATTATGGTTCACTCATAAATAAATGAAAATACTTTTATACACCAACTTACAGCTAAATGCTCCAAGTATTTTCACAAAAAATTTCATTCATCTGCTGAAAAAAAATAAAAAAATTAGATACGACTGCGCAAAACTTTTTGAACGCCCTTTGTATTTATGCTATCCAGGTCCACTTTCGTTTCTGCAGCAGTAGTAGTTTTGCCCACTAAGCCAAGGTGTGAAGCCTGGACACTGTGCGACCATGACATCATCCTCCATTTCTTCCGCCATGTGAGCGAATTCAGACCTGTGACGGTACTGTATAGGTGTAGCAAGCTTTTCTTTCAGATGCCCAGAAGCTGTATACAGGTTCTAGCGTACTGAAAGCATGTTCTTGTGACATTGCACCTAATCACTAACCTGACATGCAGCACACTGATTACGATCTCATTCTGATGACTCGTCACGAGAACCATGCCCTACATCAGGCACAACTGCGATGCGCCACTCCACTCCCCTTTAGGAAATCCAGTCCACAAGATTGCCGGCCGTTTGCGTTTCTGGAGTAGTCACACAATGCATTTCATGGTCTGACAAACGTGTAGAGTACTCTCCACTTTTCCTTACTCTAGTTCAGCCTGAAGTACAGGGTTCATCAGCTGCTTTTAAATTAATTACTATTTTTTAATGTCAACCCAGTCCACCGGCAACTAACGCACTGTGAGCTCCAACAGTTAGCTAGTTTCTCTATGACAGTAGATACAGGTTACACAAAGTGGATCAGAACGACAATGACACCAGCACCGAGACACCTATCTGTGTGACTTCACTGTGTCATTTGTCACGGTATTGAGGAACGTGTTGGAGCACCTGCTACGCAGTAATGCATTCTTTTTCTGCGTTGCTATCAGTATACCCAGCAAATGGAAAAGGTCAGTTCCACGTTGTTGTTTAGGTAAGTTAGTTTCTGGACCGAAAACACGTAAAATAGCTTATCTGGCCAGTACACCAATGGCTGTGTCATATTCATGACAGTGGTTCAAACGACAGTAGGAACCTGCCCCTGAGATGACCTAGTCCCATCATCCCCTTAGGTCATCCTTGCTCTTAGCAATTCACGATAATCACTTTAGGTTTGAACACGGAGTAGACACGATTCATACCAGCCCTTTAAAGTCAAAGATGCGGCCTAGGATATCCCTTGGGCATCCTCCTGCTCCTGTTTCCCCTAAAAACAACAGTACCTCACATAGCTTTGTATCGGTCTGGACTATCCTGTTCGAGCATATTGTAATCTACACTCTCTGGAAATGACGGAGTTCATCTGCCGACATTAATACGTAACTTCCCCTTTCTTTAAAGTTCGAGATCAGCTCTTTCGTTCTTACCAAATACAGGTGGTACTGCCACTGGAAATTGAAACAGTATATCAAGTCAGGCTCTATCGGTGCTAATTCCTACAGTAGCAAAGTTATAGAATAATAAGTTCTGCTCATTCGGTTTAATTACATGTTTTTGCAGGCCAACGAGAAATTGTTCCTGGGTAACAGTGCAGGGTTGAATTGCCTATGCACTGCGTCGTGTACCGCCTCCTGCGATACTGTTACCTCTACCCCGGCATCCCTTATGATTTCGGCTAATGACAACGCTAATAAGATTGCGAAATATGCTTCAACTGTAAATGACATTTCAATAGCACGACTTGTTTCGAAGATTATTGTTCCATCATCAGATACTGCAGAATGCAACAAGAAGGGGTGCATGTGTTATAACAGTGGTCACATTAAATTCAGGATAGTTAAAGCTTGGGTGTTATGTCTTTGCTGTGAGGCTGGGTGGGGGAGGAAGGAAGTTAAAAAAAAATGTTCAATGGCTCTGAGCACTATGGGACTTAACATCTCAGGTCATCAGTCTCCTAGAACTTAGAACGACTTAAACCTAACTAACCTAAGGACATCACACACATCCATGCCCGAGGCAGGATTCGAACCTGCGACCATAGCAGTCGCGCGGTTCCGGACTGAAGCGCCTAGAACCGCTTGTAATAGCTGTAATTATTTGTCTATAAATGACGTAAATACTGATGTAGATTATACCCTTTACACCGTGTTTATCCCACAAGTTCTTAGGTGGCATTTAGGTCTGAAAAAAGAAACAGTACACTGTTGGGAGGTACACGACTCAGACCATAAGAGAACTATGAAACGCACACTTATACGCCGGAGCTGACAAAGAAGTGCCGTTCTCGTCAGTACACAGAGAACTAAAGGTGCGGCCAAATTTCGCTTGACAGGTGGGCGTGGCACCACATGTAACAAGTACATGAAGCTGACGGCTGGAGATGGAGAGTAAAATCGACGGAATTTGAAGGTTTATCATTAACCATGTCGTCGGCATACACTACTATACGAGATGCGGTCGGAAACTATTTACAGTAGTAATTATTTGTATCTTATTTATTACCGGACATGAGTCAGTTTGTATGGTAGATCTCAATGTATTCCCCCCTAACATCAGTGCACCGCTGCTGTATTTATGGAAATTTAATTATTGTGTCACGAAACCTCTGTTTGGGGTACCCACTCGTGGACAGTTGACTGCAATTCTGCTTTGCTACCGGACTTGCAGGACGTTTCATTGCAAGGTATGAGCTTTCTTCTCAATAGTACGGTAGCGACACCGTGTCCTGTCAAGTGGCACCAGTTTCGCCAAAAAATCTGGATCTTCATTGTTCATTTCCAATAGTCGACGACAGACTTGAACTCTGTTCTCATTCTGCACTTGTGTCAAGTCCTGTGGAATCCAAAGTGTACGCGCCTCTTACGTTGTTTTGACCCCTTCCTTCCATAAAAACCGTACGGTCCATCTTTGTCAGTAATACTCGCCTTCTGTTTTGTCCACAGCTTTATCAACTTAACAACAAACAAGGACTGTTCTTTCTCTATACACACTATTCACAGCTGCCTTCTAGCGTCTGCGTGGTTCACCATAGTCAGTTCATCGTCCTACGAGAGGACATGCCGTTATTTTGAGGGATATTTGCAAAAGAAATCAATAGTAAATGATCTCTAAACGCCACTTGTAAATCCCAGATAATGTAAATGGGACAGAACCCTGGTGTAATGGATAATTACGCTGGCAATACCTGCAAAAAGTTTGGTATGTAACTGAATAGCGTCAGGTACTTTGTCATTCAGCTGCCCCTAGCGATAGGTTTTACGCAACCTGCAACGCCTCCTAAACCCACGTGCTTGATTTTCACGTTCTCTCACTCGCTACATGCACACTGTTAGTCAACAGTAAAAATGAGGAGTAACTTTTTGCAGGACACTGAATGTACTTAAAGTTGGCACTGAAATTCATTTTCGCTGGAGGCCACGGTTCTCGACCCATACAAGGAACACGCATTTGAAGGTAGCTTTTGTACGTTTTTCTTGAATATTTCTGCCGCTAGCGAACACGTACGAGAGAAAGTAACTCAACTACACTAAACTTCCTACCAGAAGGTCCTGTTTAGTTTTTCTGTAGCACTAATACACTATTGCCCATTAAAATTGCTACACGAAGAAGAAATGCAGATGATAAACGGGTATTCATTGGACAATTATCTTATACTAGAACTGACATGTGATTACATTTTCACGCAATAGGCTGCATAGATCATGAGAAATCAGTACCCAGAACAACCACCTCTGGCCGTAATAACGGCCTTGATACGCCTGGGCATTGAGTCAAACACAGCTTGGATGGCGTGTACAGGTATAGCTGCCCATGCAGCTTCAACACGATACCACAGTTCATTAAGAGTAGTGACTGGCGTATTGTGACGAACCACTTGCTCGGCCACCATTGACCAGACGTTATCAGTTGGTGAGAGATCTGGAGAATGTGCTGGCCAGGGCAGCAGTCGAACATTTTCTGTATCCAGAAAGGCCCATACAGGACCTGCAAGATGCGGTCGTGCATCATCCTGCTGAACTGTAGGGTTTCGCAGGGATCGAATGAAGGGTGGAGCCACATGCAATAACACAACTGAAATGTAACGTCCACTGTTCAAAGTGCCGTCAATGTGAACAAGAGGTGATCGAGACGTGTAAGCAAAGGCATCCCATACCATCACGCCGGGTGATACGCCAGTATGGCGATGACGAATACACGCCTCCAATGTGCGTTCACCGCTATGTCGCCAAACACGGATGCGACCATCATAATGCTCTAAACAGAGCCTGAATTCATCCGAAAAAATGACGTTTTGCCATTCGTGCACCCAGGTTCGACGTTGAGTACACCATCATAGGCGCTCCTGCCTGTGATGCAGCGTCGAGGTTAACCGCAGCCATGGTCTCTGAGCTGATAGTCCATGCTGCTGCAAACGTCGTCGAACTGTTCGTGCAGATGGTTGTTCTCTTGCAAACGTCCCCATCTAGTGACTCAGGGATCAAGACGTGGCTGCACGATCCGTTACAGCCATGCGGATAAGGTGCCTGTCATCTCGATGCTAGTGATACGAGGCCGTTGGGATCCAGCACGGCGTTCTGTATTACCCTCCTGAACTCACCGATTCCATATTCTGTTAACAGTCATTGGATCTCGACCAACGTGAGCAGCTATGTCGCGATACGATAAACCACAGTCGCGATTGGCTACAATCCGACCTTTATCAAAGTTGAAAACGTGATGGTACGCATTTCTCTTCATTGCACGAGGCATCACAACAACGTTTCACCAGGCAACGCCGGTCAACTGCTGTTTTTGTATGAGAAATCGGTTGGAAACTTTCCTCAAGTCAGCACGTCGTAGGTGTCGCCACCGGCACCAACGTTGTGTGAATTCTCTGAAACGTTAATCATTTGCATATCACAGCATCTTCTTCCTGTTGGTTAAATTTCGCGTCTGTAGCACGTCATCTTCGTGGTGTAACAATTTTAATGGCCAGTAGTGTAAATTGCTTAAAAGCCATGGGTAGGGGCAAATGAATCACCCTGATAGTCAATAAAAAAACGGGTAAGGGAGCGGGATCAGACATCATCTAGCACAGTAATATACACTGTTCATGAGGCTAATAAAATGTAATATAAACATGTATTTAAAAGCCAAACGCGGCGAGATCAGAATCTACCTCTGTGTTAATAAGCATGTGAGGCATGTACACAGCAATTAAAAGACCTGGTGTGAGCCTTATTGTAAGTGGTGAAATAGGGGCTTTAACTGTTTTAACTTGCAATGTTAATACTGTGTTACAGCGTGAGTCCGTTCCCCCCTTTCTCGTTGCAGTGTGTAGCAGCCGACGATGGTGCAGTGGTCTCCGATACTAGTCATTGTATTAAAATATCATTAACAGTTGAAGCGGATTTCTGAATCTTGTCACTATGATACTCAGTTGCAGTTGCCCTTCAAATCAGATTTCTGGTACACGTTGATTCTTACATAGAAGAAAACAGCAATCAGCCACTATTAATAATGCTGTTTATGCCATCAATAGTGGCTTGTTCGTGTGTTTCTCTTTGTAAGGGTCAACGTGTGTTTTGTGCACAACTACAGTCTAAAAATGTCAGTTTCGACAAAATAGTATATCTCATGTATCAACTGTAGGAGTCTCGCCACAGGCACCCTAGTTGCTAAGAAACCTCCCAGGTCTGTATCACGTTCCGGTTAAGATTAACTGTGGCCATGATTCCTGTCACATACACCGGCAGCTATGTTGCTGACTCGAGCAATGTCCGATTGTTATTCAGCACGCCCAGTTCCAAGTAAGTTACTTGTGTGGTAAACCACCCCGTGATAGCTTTGCTCCCTATGGCTACTTTGCTTTCTCGATCCAGCGTATCACTGAATTCTCGAAGACCTCTTCAGCGACCTTACCACCTGCGTCCAACCATCCTCTCAGCGGAGTAGCAACAACTAGGCACCGAATCTACTACTTGGCGTAAATTCTGCTCTAGCCGTTCGTAGGAGAGATGTAATTATTCCTGCTACTTTACTCGTACTTCCTTAAACACTCCTACCCTCTCGGTGTCAAGATGTGATTCGGCGAATGTCTCCTCCAGCCTCCGCACTTTTTTTCTCATTTCCCACGCGTTGCATGTCAATTTCAGTGTCCAACACTGGCTGGTTAGGATGACGTCCCCCTGCCTTTAGAACAGTACCCTTGCTTCCAGTTTTTGATTCTGAATTGCACCGAGCGCTTCCCCACTGCTAAAATTATGGTGCCCATCGTAAGAACCCCACACTCGTACTAAACCTCAGTTTCGCCAGTGAGTCCGTAGATAGTGGCACAATGGGCGTACATTGTAAATGGCCACTGTTTCGCACTCGAGTTTTGTGATGATTACGCCAGTCCGTCCTTGAACTGACTTAGTGAGCTGACACATAGGAATTACGCCTACTTGTTGTGTGGGACTCCAGCTCAATACAACCCTCTATGTTTTACGTACTGTAGGAAGACTTTTTTTATGTAGAAATAATATTTACATGTGATGCCATTATTGTGCGTTTAATTAAAAGGACACTTTTAAAAGAACTTCTCACACTGATTGTAAGCTATCTATTAATGGTACGTGATCATGGTCTACCGTATGACTAGAGCGAAAAGCTTCCTATGGATGACTGCCAACGATGGCGCACAGTCAGTAACTTGAGCATGCAATCGGTATAGTTTGTATAAGATCGTACATCTTCGGTTATTCTAGAGTTATTCATTTATTTATTAACATCAACGTTTCCTGGGATTGTAAAGTTACTGAAATAAAATATTTATGATCCGTAGACTCCTTCCAATGTATGAGTGGTAAGAGCAATTTTTGTTAGCAAATATTTGGTAAAAACGATTACTCCATTCGCGCCAGAATAAATGTATTTTCCCTACGTATCTCTTTGCTGACGTCTGAAGGCGCCAGATGACGAACCATCTCTTCTGGTTAGCGTGGGAACCTATCGCTCACTCCTTTCTCCATACATACCGCTGCGCTGATACATTCACTTCACCTATGTGAAATAGCAAAACTTGAAATAAAGTAAAATGTGCTCTTATCTGGAAATAAGGGATTCCTTACACCATCACAGTCGTCCTTGGTATTAATGCCACCTTGGAAAAGAAAGCCACAATCATTCTCTCCCGCCCTGTTCAAAAGAAATTGGATACTCGGGACTCAACTCTGTACTCCACGAACGATTCATCTCCTTCTGTTATGTAGCACATCCTTGTTTCTCACCTAGCTCTTATACAATGAACACTGTGCTATGCCCATTTTTTAAAAAAATGCTAAAGTAAATGAGTCTATATGACTTTTCACACCATTTATCAAGGACACTTCAATTACGACATAATTAATTTCAAAAAATAAACACTCTCACATGGTAATCTATCTACGTACTCACACGACACTCACATTAACAAGCATACGGCCAACATTCAAATTTCTGTACCTTTCTCCTCATTTTTCTCCTGCCTTCTTCTCAGGCAGTGGCGATGGTACCTGTGGTAAGGCATCTGGAGGGCCTTTTAAAGGACGGACTACACCCCGTGTTGGAAATTGCAATTTAACATTTATTGGTTACGTCATTTTCACAACATGGTACACACTCTAAGATCGCTTAACAAATTTCTTCTTCCTAACCTTCAGTGTATATGGGCTAGTTAACAGCATCCATTGGCCAACGCGATACTCGCAATATTTACCACTTTGCCTTTTCTCCCGACACACAAGTGACTGAATGTTCGCCTATTGTACTGGCCTCCACACATCCCTTAATGTGTTAGCGAAGTCCCGTACAGATTCCCCATTTGTTTCTACCTTCGGTTTTAACTTAAAATAGTGATGGTTCTTCCTTCCCGGCACTACCCCGTACGGAGAGAGACTACGCTGTCAAGTACCTTTAAATTATACGCAGTCACGACATATGGTGACTGCTGAAGTAATTACTCAGCGTCTTCCCCATTGTTGGGTAATGCGTTCAGACCTCCCACTAGCCAGTCGGTGCAACACACTAGTTCTTAGCTTTCGGTTACAAGGCAGGAGACACTGTCGTTTTATTAACTATGATACCAAGTTGGTGCCCTGATCCGTGATCGTCGTTTCATGGAAGCTAAACTTCGACAACCAGTTGCTTACCATGCCCTGCACTCGCTTGCTGATTTGGATTGCTGACCACTGCGATATATCGCGAAAAAAGACTTCAGAAAAGCGTATGACTTTACAATAATTCCCCTCTCCCCACCCTTATCATCGAGGGAAATTTGTGACATCTTAATGGAGAACACATACATGCTCTCTTGGATACAGAGTCGTCGACAGATGTAGAAGTAACTTCTGGGGTTCCCTAGGGAAGGGTACTGCGACCCTTGCTACTCATGTTGTACATTAATGACAACATTGACAACATTAATAGTGGCCTCGTAATTTTACGAGATCTCGCGGGTACCAAGACTGGGGTGCCCTTTGAAAATCGCTGCACAATTAGTCCCTTACAACTTGATAAGCTTTAAAACTTTCCCAAAGATTGGAAACATGCTTTTAATGCTTAGAAATGTAAAGACATGCAGAGAAGAACAAAACATAGCATCAAGTGGCTACACTATCAACGAGTCACAACTGTAACAGTCAACTGATAAAAATAACTGGTTGTAACACTTAGCAGCGATTGGAAATAGAATGATTTCATAGTCCCAGTTGTTCATAAAGAATCTAAAGTAATGTCAAGTGTGCAACAAGGAAGCACAATAAAGTCTTTGAGTTCTCAGAACACATATAACATTTATCAGATACATAAAATATTTATTAGATACGGTCAGAAGAACTATCACATTATACACTGTCGGTGCTGTTATTTACAGACAAGTCTCATCTTTGGACGGTATCTACTACACTAGAAGAAAAAATGGCCTCTTTGGTCCATTATTAAAGTTGCCAGTAAGGCAAAAAGTCAACATCAACAAAGAGTTTTAATCATTTGTCCAATAACAGAAAATGTCTGACAAGTACCAAAGAAATTCTAAATCTAACATAAAATCATTTCTTCTGGGTGTACCTTCTGTTCCACTGACGAGTTTATATTTTAAAAGTGGTAGCCTGTAAGAAAAGTACAGGACTGAAAAATACTTTTTTAATTGATGTTACAACTAATCATGCACACATACCCTGTAAACTGACTTGTTTCTCATAATTTCGATAAAGTGATGTCGTTCAAATGATCTGTGGAATACGTAACTGACTAGTAGATTAATACATAAAGACTCGGCAGAAATCTCCACAAGATGTAATTAATGGCGTCTCTCTTTACATCTTAATAAATACAAGAAAATGCCCGTATCAATTAGGCAGAAACAGATAATACCTGACTTCAAAATTAATAGTATTCGTCTGATGTACATAAGATGTGAAACGAGTCTGGTACAGGATAGTGAAGATGAATGGCAGACTTAAAAACGTTGGAAGGGTTCTCAGAATAAGGTATCCTTATACCAGACAGAACGTCAGTATTTGGAATTCTTATTATGTACGACAACAGAATAAATTCAGTGAATTCAGGGAGATGCTACTATGTTCGAAACATGCTGGTATAGCCCCTAGGAATTTGTTACGGAGGTGCTCGGAAAACCTTAAGGGGAGTCTTTGTAAGAAAGACGTCGTTCTTTCCAAACCGTGTTGAGTAATTTTAGAGGATAGATATTCCAGGAAGCAGGAAGCCTGTGCTACAAATCTGATGCCAGCATCGCAAATCTCGCAAAGAGAGCAATTCGTGAAGCCTTCATAGACTGGCGTACCAGAACACTATCGAAAGATCTCTCACAGAGCCGGAAGAAATTCTGGCGAGGCACCAATGTTTGTGTCCAGACACCCATGGACGAGACAGGAACTGAAACTGAGAGTAGCAAAGAAAAATCAGAGGTGTTGAACTGCGTTTTCAACTATTTCTTTACAAACGAACACCCAGGAGAATGCTACAATTTAATTCTCATGCCTCGGCAAAGATGAGTGAAATAGATATTAGTGTCAGTGCCGCTGAAAAATAGCTGAAATCGTTAAAACTGAATAAATCTGCTTGATCTCATGAAATCACTATCAGATTCTAGACCAGATTTTGAACGTAATATACTGGGTATACCTGTAACAGAAGACCGTGGACACTAGCTGGCAGAAAGCAAAGGTCACAATCGTCAACAAGACAGGTAGCAGAAGCGACCCACAAAACCACCGCCCAACATCCTTCACATCCATTTGTTGAAGATTCTTAAAGCATATTCTGCTCTCAGACTTAATGAGGTTTCACGAAACGGATGACTTTCTCTGTACCAACCAGAACGGATTCCAAAAATATCATTTACTTGAAATATAACTCACTCTTTCCTTACGTGAAATCTTGGAAGCCAAGGATCAAGGCAGTTAGGTAGGTACAGTATTTCTTTATTTCTGAAAGGTATTTAACTTAGCACAAGAGCTACGCTTATTATTGAAAGTGCGACTGCATACGCCGTCAAACGATTTTTACGACCAGATTGACGATTTTTTGCTAGCAAGTGTGCAACATGTCACCTTGCGTGGAGAGTCATCAACAGGTGGTGATTTCAGGTGTCCCAGAGGGAAGTGTGTTGGGACCCCAGCTTCATTTTTTATGTTAATGACCTTGCAGGCAATATTAGCAGTAATATCAGACTTTTCGCATGTGGTGGAGTTATCTATAACGAAGTACTGTCTGAAGACACTGCACAAATATTCAGTCAGATCTTGATAAAATTTCAGAATTGTGAAAAGATTGGGAACTTCCTTTAAATGTTCAGAATTGTAAAATTTCGCGCTTGACAAAACGCAAATCTTTAGTATCGTATGAGTAGAACATTAGTAAGTCATAACTAAAATCGGTCAGCTCGTACAGATATCTCGGTGTAACAATTGTGACTGTTGATGTAACCTGGACCCATCATCCAACACCAGAGACAAAATGGCCCTCAAAACAATGGACACAGTGTAGTGAAAGTGCAGCGAAGAAGACAAAGACAACTTCTTCAGCTGGTAAGTTGATGGCCACTGTTTTTGACATCCCCAAGAAATAATCCTCAAAGATTACTTGGAAAAAAGCAGAACCATTTTTGGACCTTATTATGCTTTACTCTTGGATCATTTGAAACTTACGTTGGTTGCAAAAGACCGAGCTTGGAACGCAAAGAATATCCTTTCACAGGATAATGCACCATTGCACACATCAGCGATAACAGTGGCGAAAGTATATGAATTTGGCTTTGTTCTGGTTCCTCATCCATCCTATTCACCTAACTTAGCCGTAACTTGAAACTTTGTCTTACTGGGAGGAAATTTTCATGAAATGAAAAAGGGTGATAGTTGCTGTCAACAAGTATTGTGCACAGTTTGACAGAACTTATCTTTCCGACGGTATGAAAGAACTGGAGGATCGCTGGACCAAGCGTATACCCCTCAAAGGAGACTCTGTCGAGAAATAATGTGAGTTGTTTAGGAAACAAGCATTATCAGACTTACCAAACCACCCCGATACACAGCATGAGTCGTAGGTAAGACGGGTGTCATGAACCCTGTTCTTATTTACTTATACTCGGTTTGAAGTGTCCGCTTGGTGCCTAAGAAACTTTCTATATCGAAATAAGTGAGTCTCAGTGCAGGGTAACAGAAACGTGTTAACATTAGATTTTCAACGGAAGTACGTGGACCTCACGTTGCACGATGCGAAATCCATACTATTCGCTACATCAAACAATTCGCCTGCGAAAAAGAAATCCGTCAATGAAATTTACATATGCTGTTTGACTGCAAAACAAATGACTCAGATGAAAATGTTACCCCTGATTATAACTAATCTTTATCTTTAGTCATGCAAACAACCACTACACCAGAACTCTTGTTCTAACTACACAGCAAATGAACATAAAATTTAACGCATTTGATTTTCTGCTAAAAATGATTGAAAATTCACAAGGCAGCACTCTACTGAAATATTTCAGTGGTATTAAGCCTCATAACTAATGCTCATATTTTCACAAATACCCTCTAACAATTACTGTGCCTAATAGACGTGAGATTCGATTATCTCACGTCTATTAGGCACAGTAATTGTTAAAGGGTATTTGTGAAATTTGGTAATTAAATTTGTTGGTATATCTGTGGGCACGGAACGTTCGTCTGTTCTGCAACCCGTTAATATCAAGATAATGATGAGATTGCCAAAAACCAAATTTCATTTACCGTGCTAGCGATGTGCAACGCAAAACATTATCTTACCAGTTTCCACAAAATGCTTCTCAGTACACATCTCGCGATGTGCAAAGCGAGCAAACAAAGTCATGAATGTACAGAATGAAAAATGAGAAATTAAACTTAGTCACTGATAAATGAGAACAAGAACTTCAATTATAGCTATGCTTCATTAAGGCATAACAACAGTATATCTTTTCATAAGGCTCTCACAACAAGATGAAGTAGCAAAATATTTCTCAAAAACTTTCTTGTGCATAATTGCCTTCCTCGACACTTATTATATGTGTATACATGTTCATCAACGTCTTTCTTCAAAATATATTATCACAAAATCTCTTTTTTTGATAATGCTGCCTCCACTATATGGCAGGTCAGTTTAAGTCCTTTTCAAACCAAGTACATTACCAAATTGTCAAACAAAAACTGCTTCTCTCTTCAAAAGAAGTAGCCTCTCTGACCAATATCTGTGGTCTCCAAAACAAACTTAAAAAGAATACGATTATGTCGGTACTACAGGATTGAGTGTAATAATTAAATTCGTAGCCTCATTCAGAATAAAAGCCAAACCTTCTTGAAAATGAACATGGAAAATAGAAAATACGTTTTTCAGTAGACTTCGGTTCATTAATAGCACGACAGGAAAATTCAATCAGTTTACGGAGGAGACTGGTGAGAAAAACCTCGTCCGAGCCAACACACGACATTGTGGAGGAGCCCCACCAAGCAGGACCTACTGGGGACAGTTAACGGATACAAAAAGGGCGGCACGAATGGTCACACGCTGAAACGTCACAAAGATGCTGCAAAAATCTGAACCGTCAGACTCTTGAATATAGAGACGAACAAACTCGACGTTTCCAGAACCAGCTTGAAGTGGGCGATATAGGCGTATGCCACATCCTTTTATATATCTCCCGTAGGTATCGAACATTTCCACGTATTCCATACGCGAATGGAACAGAAAGAAGCAACTGTTCAGTGGGAAGTAGATGAACTTCTGGTGTTAGGGAATAGTCGAACAATGTGGAATGCCGTGACTGCCGGCCGGAGTGGCCGTGCGGTTCTAGGCGCTACAGTCTGGAACCGAGCGACCGCTACGGTCGCAGGTTCGAATCCTGCCTCGGGCATGGATGTGTGTGATGTCCTCAGGTTAGTTAGGTTTAATTAGTTCTAAGTTCTAGGCGACTGATGACCTCAGAAGTTAAGTCGCATAGTGCTCAGAGCCATTTGAACCATTTTGAATGCCGTGACTTCTTAACCGTCGAGTAGTGTTCGCAGGCGGGTGAAGCATGATGTACATGAAAATGTTGCCATGATGCCCTGTAGCTAGTGCAACTGGTCTCTCGTGCGAGTTACGGAGCAGAAAAATTGTTTACCTAGTGTAACAAAATTTTTGCAAGGGAATTTTCAAAATTATGCAGTTACTGAAAATTCACACTGACAATTAAAACTATCCGCTTTATTAAGTAAACGAGTAGTAGTTCGTTACGTATAGCTCGATTTTCGCCTGTGGATACGACTGATTGTACTGTTATATTACGAAGTCGAAGATTGCGTTTCTTACAATATGTAACACGTTTCAAAATGTGTGCACACCTTGGCCGTCCAGGTGCTGAGCACGAAGAGTAAATTTGTGAATTTTTCTAATAGATGAATGTGAAACGAATCACCTCTACTATATAAACATATATTCCTTCCATAATTTTGTTTTGAAGTTGATAAGTTTAATAGATTTGTTGCTGCTTGTTGTGGACTTCAGCCTGGAGCCTGGTTTGATCCATCTCTTCACCCTACTCATTCCTCTACAAGTCTCTTAGAATAACTGATGCAGCCTACATCCTTCTGAATCTGCTTACTGTACACATCTCTTGGTCTCCTCTGCTGGTTTTATCTCTCACTAGTCACTAAATTGGTGATCCCTTGATGTCTCAGAATGTGTCCAACCAACCGACCACTTCTTGTAGTCAGGTTGCGCCACAGATTCCCTCCGTCCCCAATTCTATTCAGGATCTCCTCATTAGTTAGGTGATTTACCCATCTAATTTTCAGCATTCTTATGTAGCACCACACTTCAGGAGCTGCTATTCTCCTCTTGTCTAAACTGTTTATTGTCCATGTTTCACTTCCATTCATGGCTACATTCCATACAAATGCTTTCAGAAAAGACTTCCTGACACCTCATTCGATGTTCAGAAATTCCTCCTCTTTAGAAATGAATTTCTTGCCACGTGTTATATCCTCTCTACATCGGCCAACATCAGTCAATTTTGCTGCACAAACAGCAAAACTCATCTATTACTTTGATTGTCTCGTTTACTAACCTAATTCCTTCGTCATCATCTGATTTAATTAGACTACATACCATTATCCTTGTTTTGCTTTTGTTGACGTTCATCTTATAACCTCCTTTCAAAACACTGTCCAATCCGATCGACTGTTCTTGGAAGCCCTTTGCTGTCTCTGACAGAATTGCAACGTCATCGGCAAACATCAAAGTTTTTATTTCTTCCCCCTTCACTTTCATCCCTACTCCAACTTTTTCTTTGCTTTCCTTTAAAGCTTGCTCAATGTACGGACTGAATAACATCGGGGATAGGCTACATCCCTGTCTCACTCCCTTCTCAACAACTGCTTCCCTTTCATGCCCTCGACTCTTATAACTGCCGTCTGGTACCCGCACAAGCTATACACAGCCTTTCAGTCCCTGGAATTTACCCGTGCCACCTTCAGAATTTCAAACAGAGCACTCCAGTGAACAAATCTGTTAAGAGCTTGAACGAAGAAAAATTTCATAACTGTATTTTTTGTACATTAAATATGTTTCTCCCTCATATTTACCCGATTTTCTGCATTTCTACATTTTTCCCGACTGTTCCATATTAGGCTCCAAGTACAAATTTTTCTTTAAACTCTTACAACGCAGCTGTTTTATAATTTTTTGAGAGATGTGGAAACACTTGTTGCCAAATAGTTGAATTTTATAATAAAGTGCGTTTGAGATAGGCTTAGTTTACGTCTAGGATTAGCTCGGACAGTCCTGGTTGTTTTAGTGCTGTCAGGGATAATAAGCGGAGTTGCAAAAATGTCCAGGATTTGAGAATTTTATGTCTGGTGAGCATTTTTTTTTTAATGTTAGAACTAGATATTTCACATCGCGTTTTTAAATGTTTTCTTACGGAACTGCCTCTCTCAGCCTCTCAGCTTTGGTGGAGGAAAGGTGGCTCTTATTTATTGCAGACGATCGGTGTCAATACGTCATAGTTGTGAAGTTTTATTGGCCCTAGAATAGTCATGACGAAAGGGCAGACGAAAGGGGTGACTGGCGACTGTCTGCCAATCAGCGATTGGTTTCATGGAAGCTTTTGAACAAACGGCCTTAACTTGTTCACCATCAATGACTTTCCGAGTAGTGTTACTCATGGTGGAAAAATTCTCTTCGGTGCTGACAGAAATATCATAGTCACTGACGTCGATGCTGAGGCGTGGATATCGGTTCCGCCAGAAGGTCTCACTGAGTCATTTGGCAAAGGCAACGGGGGCTTTTGATCATTTTATCTCTATTCCTTTTGATTTTGTCTCTTCGTTTAGCATTGTGTAAAACAAAGTGTGTGTGTGTGTGTGTGTGTGTGTGTGTGTGTGTGTGTGTGTGTGTGTGTGTAATGGGCGAAAGAAAGTGTGTGTTTAATGTCAGCCTGCCACACAAATTTTTGAAATGTTAAAATAAATTCAGAACTTTCTTGTTGTGGATTTCGTGTTTTAATTAAAAGAAACAAATCACTTCTGAAAGAACTCATTCTCCAACTGAATAAATAAACTTTATTGCTTCAGTTGTAACTCACCACTGGTTTTCTTACTATTCACTGAGTGGCAGCCTATGAGGGTTACTTACTTTCACAAGCAGGTGCTTCTTTTGATAATTATTATTTCTTTTGTTCTAGCCTGCTATGATGGCATATCTTGACCACATTCGCTCTTATTTTTCTTTGGCGACGTACCCTTCTCTGAATAGTTTTGCCCATTATTTGAAATAGATTTAGGTCCATCTAAATTTTGGGAACGATTCTTTCACCGATTGAATTTATTAAGGTCGCAACGGATAAGGCAATAGCATTCTATGGGGCAGTCAGAGAAATCTACGTACCGTTAGCTAAACTTGAGCGAAGCACTTTGGACTTTAGGAGCGTAATCATCAATACTACAAATGTGACATTATTTTCAGATGTATTGAAAATAAATTAACGATCACGGAAATAGCTTCAAATAATAAAATGTTTATTTCTGACTAATATTTCGCATGTTAACAGCAATCTTTTTGTATTTAATAGACGGACAAAACATTCCTGGTACATTTATATACGATCCTATGGCTTTCTCATACGAGAATAACAAGCCACCTTGGCCTTAATCTGTAGAGTCCTGTGGGGTGGGAAAATCTGGGGAGCACGTGGTCACTGTTCAAGTTTGTAACACAGACATTCACAAGCACTAATTCACACGGCAAACAAAATGTCGACAGCATTTATTAGTGAGAAGAATTGTATGCATCTCGTGGCTAGCATCGAGCAGGATTTTGGTGGCTGCATATCTTTGCGTGAAGCGCTTGGAATCAAATCGATTCATCTTGCCGAACATACGCTCGGTACAGTTTCATTGATAATTTAAAATGTCCCCCAAAAATAAAATAGAGTGGCAGACAGTAACTTCTATGGCTTGGGCTGCACTTCGAATCTATAGACCGCGTGGTCTCGCATAGCGGATATCACACTATTATGATACTGATTAATTGAACCGAAAATTGTAACCAGAACCTAAATGGTAATTCAAAAAATGGCTAGGAGAAGAAATTGTTGAGATTAACAAATTATTATTAACAGATTCAAATACCTTTTGTCCCTTGTTCGACACAGACGTTCTGTCGCTTGCCTGTCTTCAGAACAACTGAACTCGTAACCGTCGCGCGGAGCTCTCTCCGAACCGCCAGAGGAGGTGGGGGAGGCGCATGACCAACCTCTGTTAGGAAAATGTTTTGCTTTACTCATCTTTGACAAGCCCTCGTGCTCCTGCTCTTTGCGTTTCGCCGACACCGTTTAGGTTGGTAGAAGATTATTAAACCCACCACATCTTTAGTTCGTCTGCTGCTGCGTTCAAATCATTCACATTTGACCACACATAGTGTGAAAAATGGAAATCAGGACATAGGACGTGCACATAAGAATGAAAAAACGAAATGTGTGGGGTCATACTGCTTGTACAGGCATGCAGTTGTTGGGGCTGAGATTAGTTAGTTGCATCAGTAATTTTTTTAATCATGTAACGACACCTATTGTGATGTTACACAGTAAACAGCTGAGACTTGTAAGCAACTTCCAAAACACATTACGGTTGGACCCAAAAAATATGTTCACTTATCCTGGGTTGGACGCAAAAAAATGTGATATTGCAGTGACTGTATTGTTCAGAAGTAAGATGCAACGTTTCTTGAGTTATGCATGCATGTCTGAAGGAACAGGCACTGAAACGACTGCAGCTGATATGAAACAGATGAAATGTAGTTGCAGTGGAGTATATTGATAACCATCAGCTGTATAATGGAAAGACGACAGTGAAAATATGTGCCGGACCGGGACTCGAACCCAGGTTTCCCGGTTATCGCGAGTGCTCGCCTGACCATCAGGGTATCAGAGCTCGCTTCACTGGCAGACCCAGACGCTCGTTTGTCGTTAACTATGTATCTACAACCTGCACTCGTACATTAATTATGTATATTCCAGTACAGGCAGACAATTCAAAAGTCGCTTGCCCTGTGTCGGATGCACGTCCGAAGTAACACTGCATGGTACTTCCGAACAGTACAGGCACTGGAGTGTCGCATTTATCCGCCCAAACATTGAAAGCGACTGTTCAGTTAAAATGTTTCCCCTCTTTGGTAACATACGTAATGGATGTAAGAGAGTAGGTTGACGACGTATGGAACTTTGGGTCTGGCCGTGATGTGTGCTCAGATAGCTTAATAGTAAGACGACCACCCGTGATAACCGGGAAATCCGAATTTTAGTCCCGGACCGGCACAAATTTTCACTGTCGTCATTCCATTATACAGCTGATCGTTTCCCTTATTGGCAACTACGAATACATGTCATGTATCAAAAAAATGTGATAAACCTAGCATGAGATCTAAGAGTGAGTTTGAGCCGTGGTAAAAATTGCTGTTTTGAAGAGCGCGCCGCAGCGCGTTGTGTGAAGCAGTCACCCTTAGTCTCTGGCGGTGGCGCCGCTGTGGCAATCGCAACTTTGGTGTCTCCCTCTGGTGGGAAAGGGGAAAGGTAGCCTGTTCACGTGCATTTAAGGGCCGCTATGAGCTCGCCAGTCGGTCAGTCTGGGTCAGTCTCTCGTCCCCAGCTTGCTAGTCTGTCTCTCGTCCGCATTTGTTAGGCAGTTAGTGTCTGTCTGTCGTTCGGAGTGCTAGTATGTCTTTCGTTCGGATCAACCTTTAAAGCCGCCAAAATGAGTGTCTTTCCACTCCGCCAGTAAGAGAACTCAGCGAGTGGTCACCCGGTCGGGGCTTAGTTCTTGCATCTGAGTCTGCGCGTTAGGCCGCCAGTCTGCTCGAGTTTGCTCAGGCAATGGTCATTGGCGGTTGGATCGATCGGTCGGTCGCGCATTGAGACACAAGATGACTTGTCCGTCTTGAGCGTCGGCGCATGTGAGGTCGCCACGTGAGTCCAGTGGGCCGCGCCGTATAGCGACGGGTAGTGACTTCGCGGTCGACACGAGAGCAACGGGAGTCGGTAACCCACGACATCAGTCTGGCGGGTGCGAGCTGCGACGCCGTGACACGGGAGATAGGCGCACCTTCCTGCGGCCGTTGAAGCGGTTGGCAGCGGACGGTTCGGGATAGCGATTTGGGGGTGCTGCGCCAGGTCTTCACGACAAATCGCAGTTTATTAGAAGTTAAGTGATTGATCATATCTTGTTTGATTTCCTCTTGTTAAATTCTACTTGTTTTCTTGGTAAGGTCACCAGTCGTTTTGCTTTGGGTTCGTCCCACCATTCTCGGTTTGCCCACCCGCGGGAAGGTAGTTGTTTATAAATTGGGTGGTGCGTTTTCCCTTGTGGAGTAGGGGCGGGTCAGAGCAACCTTCGGTTTGGGTTGTTCGGTTATCTCCCTATCGATCTACCGTACGTTAGTAGCTGCCTCTGTCATGTTTGTCGGATTTGGTGTATTAACGAATTAATTGCTTGGAGGGTAACGGCCTAATACCTGAAATATGTTTCGATCTTTGGAAACTTTAATATTATTGCCTATGATCTTGAGAGGCGGTATCTGTGCACTGTAGAGCATCTTAACTATTGTTTGGCCAACCTTGTAGAATTGCATTTCATGGGCTTTTATTTAAATGATCATTTTAGTATATAAAGTTGCCACCCTTTCACCGTAAAACTTTTCTTAGAAGTTAAAATCAAGTTGTACCTTCGGTTGCAAGGTCAATATTTTAATTGTTAGTCTTTTGTACCATTTCCATCCCTCCTACAGGGGTGCATAGTTTGTGTGCTTGTGTAAATTGTTTAAACTCTTAGGTTAAAGTAATCTGGTGTGTTGCAGATTTGCACTCGTGTTGTCTTTCAGAGGCTGTTGTGAGCGGTCGTAACTACGGCCGTGTCAAAGTGGAGCGGGAAGGTTCTCTGCCCGAAAGCTCATACAGTCAAAACTTGTTTCTTTCTGCCTCCAAATAAATTGTAACTTTGATATTTAGAGGGTGCTTTCTGATTATAATTTTAAATCTGTTTCTTTTAAAAAATGCTTTTAGGCACTATTAAGGTGAATAAAATTCCCATTTGTTAAAAGGAATTTGGTTGTGATTTCATCAGTTACTCCGTGGCAACTACTTCCATGCTTACATAGTGTTATTAAATGAGTTAATGTTCTTGATGAATCGCTAGTAAATTAAATAAATTCTTAAGAATATTCTTTTGAAAATAAATCACGGTTCAGAGTTGAGTCTGAAGAAACGACTAAAAAAGTGATATTACATAATAACCAAACTTCATAAAAGCATCTTCTATCATGCACTTCGCAGTTGTTTGCAGAGAACAAATGCAAATGTGGATTTAGAGGTGTAGGTAAAAAATAACTTCGGTGAAATCCACGAAAACCTTTTAATAGCCCTATGGCAATAGTGAATCTCAGACACCCTGAGGTTTTATCTACAGGCCTTATTCGGATATATTGCAAGAGATATTCACACAAACGTTGACCCAGTCTAATACGACAGGTGTCGATAGTTTTAATATGCCAGGAAGTTTCATACCAGCGCACATTCCGCTGCAGAGTGAAAAACTCATTCTGGAAACATCCCCCTGGCTGTGACTAAGCCATGTCTCCACAATATCCTTTCTTTCAGGAGAGCTAGTTCTGAATGGTTCGCAGGAGAGCTTCTGTAACGTTTGGAAAGTAGGAGACGAGGTACTGGCTGAAGTACAGCCGTGAGGAAGGGGGTAGCTCAGATAGTAGAGCACTTGCCCACGAAAAGCAAAGGTCCCGAGTTCGAGTCTCGATCCGGTACACAGTTTTAATCTGCCAGTAAGTTTCATATCAGCGCAAACTCCCCTGCAGAGTGAAAATCTCATTCTGGATATCTGTTTCTGCACGTCGATGATACTCGGGAAAGTTTCTTGTGCATATGACACAATATTTTTGTCTGTTTCGCAAACAGTCTGACAATTCTAACACTTTTTCTGAGCTCCGTACTTCAGTCGGTAAAAAGGGAACCCTTACAGGATCACTTTCTTGCCCGCCTGTCCGTCGTTCGGTCCACCTGTCAAAAACCCTTTTTCTAAGGAACGGGTAGACGGAAGAAATTGAAATTCATGTCACATACTAACGTGTCTGGTCCATTGGCGGTATAATAAACGTTAGCTTCTAATTCAGTGGTTCTCAACCTTGTCGAGACCATTACCCCTGAGTGCAATTATTGTTGTTGTTGTGGTCTTCAGTCCTGAGACTGGTTTGATGCAGCTCTCCATGCTGCTCTATCCTGTGCAAGGTTCTTCATCTCCCAGTACCTACTGCAACCTACATCCTTCTGAATCTGTTTAGTGTATTCATCTCTTGGTCTCCCTCTACGATTTTTACCCTCTACGCTGCCCTCCAATACTAAATTGGTGATCTCTTGATGCCTCAGAATATGCCCTAGCAACCGATCCCTTCTTCTAGTCAAGTTGTGCCACAAGCTCCTCTTCTCCCCAATTCTATTCAATACCTCCTCATTAGTTATGTGGTCTACCCATCTGATCTTCAGCATTCTTCTGTAGCACCACATTTCGAAAGCTCCTATTCAATTATATGCTAGCTATTACCGCCACCCCCCACCACCACCCTTCTTCCCACCATCATCAAGATTAGCTCCTAACTAAACTTTAAAACGAAAAACAATTTTCTTTGCAAATTTCCGTTTTCAAGATGATGAATGATAAATAATATGTAGGTTTTGCGTGTGTTTTATTAAACCATAAACTGAAGATTAATTTCGGCAATTGATATTGGCCATTTTTGACAATCTGTTTTTGTAAAATACTGGAGAAAGTCTCAGTGCATCGCGAGTGCTACCTAGAATTCCTCATCAGGAAAGACAGTTAGCTATCCATATTGAGGGTAGACTTCCTCCGTATCACTCACACCCCTAGTAACACTTTCTTCACCCAAAATCAATTGAGTCAAAATGTATGTAATGTGATTATTATGATAATCACTTAATTACTGGACTCCTCCATTCTGATCTGACAGAAACTGGAAGTCCTTCAGGCTGCCAGTGCTTTGTATCTGCCCACTCACACTAATAATAATAATAATAATAATACTGTTTAGGACATAGAGAAGTGTAGTACCATAACCTAGTTACTGCTGTATTGTGCTGTCGCTAGCTGTTTTATCATTGCGAAGGGAACAATGAAGAAATTTAGGTCCAATGCAGTAACTACCTACAACTCGGAGAAGGCATTTTCATGAGATATTAAGCATATTTCATATCTGTGTCTCAGTTTTACTGTCATAAAGGCAAGGTACACAGTATATGTGTTAAGGAGTAACTAGGCTTTGAAAAAATACTGGCAACTGATGTAATCAGTATTGATTTAAATGGCTCTGAGCACTATGGAACTTAACTTCTGACGTCATCAGTCCCCGAGACTTAGAACTACTTAAACCTAACTAACCTAAGGACAGCACACACATCCATGCCCGAGGCAGGATTCGAACCTGCGACCGTAGCAGCAGCGCGGTTCCGGACTGAAGCACCTAGAATCGCTCGGCCACAACGGCCGGCTGTAATAAGTATTACAGAGTTACAAAATAGTAATAATATTGATGATCTGTCAAAAATAATTAATGTTTTGACTGAAACACAATTGAATCCATTTGTTTTTACCGGTAAGAAAACTTCATTTTATCCCTCAGAGGATACTTACTCACAGGTTGTCAACCACTGTTCTAAGTCAATGCAGTCAAAAGGTACGGCCATTTATGTCCCACAATATGACACTCATCAAAATCTACAGGGTACTTTCCGTTGGCCTAGGATCATGCAATTTGGCAAGAGGCAAGTCTCACAGTACAATCAAAAGAAAAAAATTCGAAAACTGTAAATCTGTGATTATAGCACACGAAAAAAATTGTTTGTAATTTGTTGTCAGAGTGTCTGGCTGTCCATCTGTTAAGACCCCTTTTTTCTCAGGAACGGGTGGAAGTATGAAGTTGAAATCTACGTCACATCCTAAGGTCTATGGTCCCTTTGCTACATAATAAATGTTAGCTTCTAAGCCAATGTAATCAAAAGGTACAGCCGTTTATGTCAAATATTTTGATACTAACGAACTCACTCATCAAAACCAACAAGGTTCCGTTGATCTACAATGACGAAATTTGAACAAGAAATTAGGTTTCATAGTACACGTGAAAGAAAAAGTTCGAACATTTTTAATTTGTAATTATATCATACGAAAAAATATATCTTTCTTCATTTATTATCCGACGTCAACCTCGAAATTTAAAAAAAAAATCAGTAATTCTGCATTCATGCTGCCTGGGTCGCAACGGTAAAAGTCAAACATAAGGCAAGGAATAACTTTATTACCCGTAAGACGGGTTTCGGAATTTATCCATCATCATATATCCACGAGAAATTACTGCACGTAGACATGGTGTATCGAGTTGCGTGTGAAATAAACATTAGCTGACCAGCTTGCCACATCTGCGTACAGTAATCACTCCAGGATATCTGATAATGGATAAATTCCGAAACGCGTCTTTTGAGTAATAAAGTCATTACTTGCCTGATGTTTAACTTTCACTATTGTGACCCAGTCAGCCTGAATGGAGATCTACCGATTATTATAATAATGGTCGACTGCCCCCTGCATGAGTTGTCGCATTATTTATTATTCTTCCTTGAGATTTTCCTGTATACAAATGTTTTTCGCCAACATAACAGATACCCGTAAATTATTACATCTGTTACATAAGATCTTAATTTATCTCCTCAGGATGTTCCTCCAGGTGTTTCGATATTCTGTCTCTTCTTCTGTGCGAAAGTGTCTCTTTGTTAAATGTACATTTTGGAGCCAGGTAATTATAGGGCGTCCTCTTCTCTTCTTTCCCGCCTGTTCCAGTCCCAGGATCATTTTCAACGTTCTGGATTCCTCCATTTTTTTTACATGCCTATACCATTGTAATTTCCTTCTTTCCATCAAGTCATGTGTTCTTTCTCTTCCGTTCATTCTCTTCCTTCAAAAATGTTCAAATGTGTGTGAAATCTTATGGGACTTATATGCTAAGGTCATAGGTCCCTAAGCTTACACGCTACTTAACCTAAATTATCCTCAGGACAAACAAACACACACCTATGCCCGAGAGCTTACACGCTACTTAACCTAAATTATCCTCAGGACAAACAAACACACACCTATGCCCGAGGGAGGACTCGAACCTCCGCCAGGACCAGCCGCACAGTCCATGACTGCAGCGCCGTAGACCGCTCGGCTAATCCCGCGCGGCATTCTCTTTCATATTTCGTCTTTTCTTATTTTCTCTTTTCTAGAAATTCTTGTTGATATTCTCCAGAAGTCCATTTCTACTACTTGCAGTTTTTTTTTATGTGTTTAGGATTGGTAGCCCATTTCTCCACTCCATACATAACTATGCTCTCTAGTATCGATTTATATATGATTCTTTTATTCATTTCTGATCCATAAGATTGAGTAACCCAATGATCTTACATTATTGACACTAAAACGTTCTCGAAAATCTTGGAATCACAGGGACCGATATGTTGCTAGTATCAATGTTGATAACAGACAAAAGTGGTCGAATTTCTTGATCCCCAGAAAGGATGAACTGTTCCTTTCCATAATTAAGTTTATACTGAACCCTCAGTGCACGAGTCCTAGTCCCACCAGGGATTTTTTTTTTTTTAACGAATATGGCTTTCTCTGTAAAACCTAGCTATCGTGACTTACATACTTTCCACGTCGATGTGGAACTGTTTCGGAACTGTGTGCCACTCGATGGAGAGAGGCGCACAGCAAGTAGCGAAAGATGGTGTGGTCGCGTGGCGTGAGCCACCTCCCGGACCAAACAGACGCCGGGAACAAAAGGGAGGCGTCACGCAGCCACCCCCTCACCATCCCCCTCGCGGAAGCCGAGCCGGGAAGGAAGGCAGAAAGAATGAGGCAGGAAGGGATTTTCCGTGCCGACGATCTTAATCCCGGCGGCGCAAACAGGTCGGCGCGCCGAGCACAAAGCGGCCATAGTAGCAGCTGTGTCCCCGCTTCATTCAGTGCCCAAGAAGGAGCACTTTGTACCGGCCAGATAGGGCCCTCCATTGAGCGCCGGCCCCGGCGCCCGGCTGTACTCATTTCCTCCTCTGCCGGGCCTGCTCCGAAAGAAAGAGGCGCTCAGCACGTGGGAGGCAGAGTGCAGGCGCGGTCAGGGGTCGGCGGGCGATGAATACCGCGGCGCAACAGGCGAGGCGGGTGCGGCCGGGGGCTGTGCCACTGTGCTGCAGTAACCCTTTTGTTGACACCCCCCACCCCTATTGTTGAACTGCAGCCTGCTGCACCTGCCGGCAGCTGGACCCGGCAGCTGGGCAGGTACTGGGAGACCTGTTGACGCCACACCACTCGACTCCCTCCACTTGACCCAGACTGGGAGCGGGTTTAAGGCCCACGTCTCGCTGTTACTGTGCCTCAGCGCACCTTCAGCGCTTATCGCGATGATCGGCTCAAGACGGCTTCACTTGCTTTCGGAGCGCTGTATTTCGTTTGTCACTCCCACAAGACCCAAACACAAAACAGAAAAGACAGCTTTTGTAATTTCATGTGCAGTGACCAGACGGTTACGCTCTGTACGAATGCTATGGTACTCTAAGATTCTGTTCCAGCCTTTCAACAGCTCTGCTGCCGTTAGCTCGTTTATCCCTTCGCAGCAACTACGGCGGAAGCAGATGGCAACAACGTTCTTGTTGTTTATCTCAATCAAAATCTATTAGATGCTTGGCTTTCGGAAGGCTAAGAGCACCAGGGTGGCAGTTCTGACATTGCGATTGATAAAGCCTAGTTTGCACGACGACATTGGGTTGCGTGACTCGTTGCATGGAGTGAGTTGCACGCAAATGGTTTCGTACAGCGTGGCGCACGAAATGTGTTACCATTTTGTTTTTGAATATAAACTTTATTGTCAGTACAATCTGAAAGGAACATATACTACAATGAAGTGCCGTTCATGGTGATTTGTTCTAACTCAGAACATGCTCAATGTGTCCGCCATTTCGTTTCCTAACTTCCTTCGAATGAACACTGAAATTAGTGGTTACCCTACGGCACATGTCTTCCGTAATTTCACTGCAAGCTTGAAGAATAAGTCTTCCGAGCTCCATTAAGTCACGTGGACGTTTGGGAATTTTTTTTTCCTTTAGGTACCCACAAAGAAAAAAGTCACATGGATTGAGGGCTGGACTATTGGGGGCCCAATTTTGTCCGTCATTGAACCGACCTGGAAACCTGAGTGAAATGATCAGCATGTTGAAATGCTCGTGTAAAAACTCCAACACAGTGTTTGCAGTATGTGGCCTTGTTCCATCTTGCATGAACCACTGCGTGTTGAAGGGCAAGGCAGTAGCAAGAAGCTGAGGAATGAAGCTATTGTGAAGCTCGCTCAAATAACGCTCGCTGTTGACAGTTTCTTCAAAGAAAAAGGGTCCAATAAGTCCGTGACTGGAAATTGCTGCCCAAGCTGTAATCCTCGGAGCATAATGTTGTCGTTCATGAAGAATTGTGGGTTTTCAGTGGCCCAAAAGCGTACATTTTGTTTGTTAGCCACACCGTCTAAATGAAAATGCGCCTCGTCTGAAAACCAAACGTTGTTGAGAGTTTCTTCCCTATTCTCCTCCCACTGTGTTCTTCAGTAACCTTCTGTGTACAGGTCATCTTGTATGGGTACATATGGAGGTCACTTTTAAGAAAGCGTTGAACGAAGCGTCTGGATATTCCCAGTTGCACTGCTGCCTTTCTACACGATTTCCCGGCACTTCTCTGTACAGCAACTCCTACCGCTTCAATATTCTCCGGCGAACAAACAGGCTTAGGCCTAGATCGCTTCGTTTCCAATACTGTTCCTTCATGTACAAATTTATCGTACAACCTGTGGATGGTCTTCTTGCAAGGGACTCATCGTGTGTTAAATCGTCGTCGAAAACGCCTCTGAGTCACAACAAGGCTTTTCGTTTCATGAAAAAGTAACACAATTGCTAATCGTTGCTGTGTCGTCAGTCTTCCATTGTCAGCCATTGCTGCTTACTAGTCTGCTAGTGGCAGTATAGTGAATTAGACGTCATTTCGTAACTCATTTGTTTTCCAAGCTCTGCTGGTACTGCTGTAGAGATCCGAGCGGGATATCTAATGTGCGTCGTAAATTGTGAAAGAAACAATTGGTAACACATTTCGTGTGCCACCCTGTATTTGACTGTCAACACGGCGAAACCAGTATACACTTCAGTTTCGTCGTTTTGTGGGTTCCAGAGTCGTGTCTGAAATGAAAGTTTTTGCAGCTGCACGTCGCACGAGTTGTAATGGAGTTAAAGCTTGTTGGGTGGAATCGATGCATAAGAAAAAAATAAGAAATGTGTTTCGATTCGTGACTGTATGAAGAAAAGACGTCAGCTCGGTTGCTCATCTTTCTTGCTGAAATAATTTGTAATGGAAGACCCAAGAAGTTCTTTCAGTTATCTTAGAATGTCACCAGAACTGTTCACGTTTCTTCGAAATAGAGTTAATTTTGCGATAAGAAATAAAGATACTGTAATGCATGAAGCACTTCGCCAGAACTGAAATTACATATAACATTGCGTGCATTACAATCGAGAACACTCGGCATTCTATAAGATGCAGGTTTAGTTGGTGATGATACTTTTTCATTAACACCAATAATTATTAACATTAACAGTAATAATTATTATCATTAACAGCAGTAATTATTCGAACACGCCGCATTAAGAAGAGAATGGTTTGCAAACTACTCTCTTGAAGATCTTTACAGTGGCAATATTTCAAAATTCAAACACGTGTGAATGGAGAGCACTGCTGCGACGTTTTGAATAGACGAATACTGAATAGAGAATGTAGCTTCTTGATTTGCTTAGCCTTCCCTCCTGTCAAGAATATCCCTAAGAAAAAGAGTCGGCCAGTTCGAAAGATGGAACTATAGTCTTGTAAACGAGAGCATTTCCACAGCTAGAATTACATTTGCTTGTATTTTTCGTAATTCAGTTGTATATGTGCTTGTAATTCAATAATTTTTTCCCTGCAGCCCAGATATTGTCAAACTTCGTGTTCTGATCGCACGTGAAGGTCTCAGGAGCAGCAATATATTGCTTATTTTTGTAATCAGCATCTCTGAAATCCCAAAAACACCTATGCAAAGCATAGATATCCAAAAAGTGGACATTATTCTCCGTTCCTCACTGCATATTTCAGTTTGTCTACACTCTACGAACACACATAACCTCAAAACCCATGCAACTAGTGTCGCCAAAACTGGAACACGCCCAAAGTGTTTAATTTTACAGACGAGTTGCGAAAGCGCGCGGCGTGCATGTGCAGTGGCCGGCAGCGCAGTTGCGGGCAAACCTAGTGTCGTCGTGTAAACTAGGCTTAATAGAAGCAAGGCTTAAGAATTTTCCGCGCTCTGTGTATGCCAGACGATGCGTTAGAGACTGTTATTCGAATTCTCAGGAGTCCAGTACAAATAATCTGTGTTAGAAAGTGCTAACAACAGCAAAATGGTGGAATGCGTTGGTAGTTATTTGTAACTTTAAAATCCAGTAGACAGTAACTACGTAAGAGGAAATGCGACACTTATAACGAAGCACTACGGAATTACACGTGAAATACGTTTCTTGATTACAAAATGTCCTCTAGTAGAGTGGTAAACGCACTTCCATTCGATTTGGCGACCTGGTAAAAGCGTTCGACAATGTAAAACAGTACAAGATGCTTCAAAGTCTAGCAAAAAATTGAAGTATGCTCTAGGGAAAGACAGATAATATACACTGATGTGGCTAAAATGGAATACCTTCTATTATCTGGTCGGACCTCCGTTTGCCCGGCAAGCTACAGCGACTGGGCATGTCGTGAACTGAAGGAGTCTTTGGAAGCCCCCTGCAGAAATACTGAGCCACGCTACCTCTATAGACGCCCAAAATTGCGGAAGTGTTGCTAGTACAGGATTTTGTGCAAGAACTGACCTCTTGATTGTGCCCCATAAATGTTCGATGGGGTTTCTGTCGGGCGATCTGGGTGGCCAAATCGTTCTCTCGAATTGTCCAGAATGTTCTTCAAACCAATCGTGAACAACTGTGGTTCAGTGATATGGTGCATTGTCATCCATAAAAATTTTATCGTTGTTTGGGTACATGAATTCCATGAATGGCTGCATGTGGTCTCCAAGTAACTGAACATAACCATTTCCAGTCAATGATCGGTTCAGTTGGACCAGAGGACGTAGTCCATTCCATGTAAACGCAGCCCACACCATTATGCAGGCACCACCGGCTTGCAAAGTGCCTTGTGGACAACTTGGGTCCATGGCTTCGTGGGGTCTGCGCCACACTCGAATCCTACCATCAGCTCTCAGCAACAGATACCTGCCGGCCGGAGTGGCCGATAGGTTCTAGGCGCTACAGTCTGGATCCGCGCGACCGCTACGGTCGCAGGTTTGAACCCTGCCTCGGGCATGGATGTGTGTGATGTCCTTAGGTTAGTTAGGCTTAAGTAGTTCTAAGTTCTGTGCGACTGATTACCTCAGATGTTAAGTCCCATAGTGCTCAGAACCATTTGAACCATTTTTGAACAGATACATCGACTCATCTGACCAGGCCAAGGTATTTCAGTCGTCAAGGGTCCAACAGATATGGTCAGGAGCCCAGGAGAGGCGCTGCATTCTCGTCGGTCGTCTGCTGCCATAGCCCATTAACGCCTCATTTCGGCACATTGGCCTAACGTAAACGTTCGTCGCACGTCCCACACTGATTACTGGGTTATTTCACGCAGTGTTCCTTGTCTGCTAGCACTGATAACTCCACGCAGATCTGCTGCTCTCGGACGTTAAGAGAAAACAGTCGGCCACTACGTTGATCATGATGAGAGGTAATACCTGTAACTTGGTATTCCCAGCACACACTTGACAATGTGAATCTTGGAATACTGAATTCCCTAACGATATCGGAACGTCCCAGGCGTATACCTCCAACTACAATTCCAAAGTCTATTAATTCCCGTCGTTCGGCCGTTATGCGTCGGACACCTTTTCACATAAATCAGCTGAGTACAAATGAAAGCTTCGCCAACACACTGCCCTTTTATACCTTGTGTACGCGATACTAGTGCCATCTGTTTATGTGCATGTCGCTGTCCCATGACTTAAAAATATGTCAGAACGAAGTCGTTGCAGTAAGACTGGAAGACTAAAAAGGAAGTGCTATAGATCGAAGAAGCAATGTCGGAAATAAAAGGAAGGTCCAAGAGTGGGATTAAAATCCGGGGTAAAAGGATGTCAGCGATAAGATTCGCTTCGGGGCTTTGCTATTCTCAGTGATATTGAAAACGAGTCACAGGAATGTAATCATTAAAGAAAAAATGTACTGAGAGTAAACTGAAGAAAGTTGAAAGTAATGAGGTAGAAATGTTATTTGTGATAAACAGCAAAATTACGGCACAAGATTTAACAGAGCTTAAGGAATTCTGCTCCTTGGGAGTAAAACAACAAATAACGAAGAAAGGAGGTCATAAAAGTAAACTTTTTAGTGTAGTTAAAAAGCTATATCTTTATAACGTTTACAATGTCGCAAAATTAAACTGTCGCTGAATTTAATATCTGAATCTTACATTTCCCTTGCTCATGGCCACATCGTACTCGAGTTGTGCTTATGGTTTGCCTCTTTCTCAAAAGCGTAGAATAGCAGTTTTTATAGCGGTAAAATAGAAAATATTACATCCCAATAATTTCTAATTAGCTTATAAAAGACAACATTTTAAACTATACACTATTTTGTTTTCTGATACGATACCTGCACACCTTATAGAAAGGTGTGGCCGAACGGTTCTAGGCGCTTCAGTCTGGAACCGCGCGACCGCTACGGTCGCAGGTTCGAATCCTGCTTCGGGCATGGATGTGTGTGATGTCTTTAGGTTAGTTAGGTTTAAGTAGTTCTAAGTTCTACGAGACATCAGATGTTAAGTCCTATAGCGCTCAGAGCCATTTGAACCATTTGAATCTTATAGAAAAATACATGCAGATTACGGCAGAGTTTATAAATCCTCACCAGAACAATAGCTCACACGTAAAAGTGATACCTAACTAATTGAGCATTACTCCATTCCACTGTACGTTAATCACGAAACTGAGACCCCCCGCCGGCCGCTGTGGCCGAGCGGTTCTAGGCGCTACAGTCTGGAACCGCGCGACCGCTACGGTCGCAGGTTCGGATCCTGCCTCGGGCATGGATGTGTGTGATGTCCTTAGGTTAGTTAGGTTTAAGTAGTTCTAAGTTCTAGGGGACTGGTGACCTCAGAAGTTAAGTCCCATAGTGCTCAGAGCCATTTTAACCATTCTTTTGAGACCCACATTTCCACTCTGTTGCCGAATGAAGGAATTACGGACAACAATAGCAAATCTAGTTTGGAAAATGTGAATCTGTAAATATTGCTCTTATTTATCTGCTGCTCATAACGGATTGTAAGGCGGTATTCCTCATTCTGGGATATGTGCTTCTATAGTCTTTCGATTCGTTAACATTAAATAGCTATTCGTACGATATTGTGATGCCTGTGTTATTCAGAATTATGACGCAATGTGAATAGCTCTTATATGGCTGTGCAATGTTTGACAGTACCGGGCAGAATTTATGGCTGCTCCACGTTTGAGAAAATCAACAAGAAGCAGACCTAGCCTCTCCCAAAGCACTATCGCTATCAACTTCCTTACTGACAAGGTTTACAAACATTTTCTTGGGTTTTGGGGAGACCGTGTGTGCCCCCCCCCCCCCCCCTCCATGGACTGTAATTTTGTCTCGCAATAGACGTGTTTCACCGAAGTCTCGTCACCGGTTACTATTCTATCCAGTAATGAATCACCATGTTTGTGGTAGGCCTCCAGAAATGTCAACGTCACCCCCATTCGCTGTTCTTGATGGTGCTGTCTAAGTATTTTGGGCACCCATCGTGCACAAAATTTGTGGTAGCCTAGCTTTTGAGTGACATTTTCAAACAACGAAGTCCGTGAAACTTGTGGAAAAGAAAGCGAAAGTTCCCTTATTCTGAAGCGACGGTTTCCATGAATCGTTTCATCAGCTTTAGCGACAAGATCGTCAGTCGCAATGCTCGGGCGTTCACTCTTCTCTTCATCATGAACGTTGGTTATGCCATTTTTAAAGCGAATACACCATTTCCGAACGGAACATTCACTCATTACGTTGTTTCCGTACACTTTGCACAGTTCACAACAAATTTATATAGGTTTTAGGTTTTTTGCCAACAAAAACCGTATGACAGACCGCACCTCACAATTGGAGTGATTTTCGATTGCAGCGAACATTTCAAATTCGAATATCGAAAAAACCAGACGCGCAGAAACCTTCCCGCTGTCACGGGTGGATGCCGACTGAGCTGCCGAGTACGCACATACAAATATACAGAGTGTTACAAAAATTTACGGCCAAACTTTCAGGAAACATTCCCCACACACAAAGAAAGGAAATATGTTATGTGGACATGTGTCCGGAAACGCTTACTTTCCATGTTAGAGCTCATTTTATCACTTCTCTTGAAATCACATTAATCACGGAATGGAAACACACAGCAACAGAACGTACCAGCGTGATTTCAAACACTTTGTTACAGGAAATGTTCAAAATGTCCTTCGTTAGCGAGGATACATGCATCCGTCGCATGGAATCCCTGATGCGGTGATGCAGCCCTGGAGAATGGCGTATTGTATCACAGCCGTCCACAATACGAGCACGAAGAGTCTCTACATTTGGTACCGGGGTTTGCGTAGACAAGAGCTTTCAAATGCCCTCATAAATGAAAGTCAAGAGGGTTGAGGTCAGGAGAGCGTGGAGGCCATGGAATTGGTCCGCCTCTACCAAGCCATGGGTCACCGAATCTGTTGTTGAGAAGCGTACGAACACCTCGACTGAAATGTGCAGGAGCTCCATCGTGCATGAACCACATGTGGTGTCGTACTTATAATGGCACATGTTCTAGCAGCACATGTAGAGTATCCCGTATGAAATCATGATAACGTGCTCCATTGAGCGTAGGTAGAAGAACATGGGGCCCAATCAAGATGCTACGGACTGATGTGCTTGATGCTAGTACTGTAGAGCAATGAGTCGCATGTCAATACAAGCACCGAAGTCAACATTACCTTCCTTCAATTGGGCCAACTGGCGGTGAATCGAGGAAGTACAGTACATACAGACGAAACTAAAATGAGCTCTAACATGGAAAGCAAGCGTTTCCGGACACATCTTCACATAACATCTTTTCTTTATTAGTGTGTGAGCAATGTTTCCTGAAAGTTTGGCCGTACCTTTTTGTAACACCCTGTATACCCGATCGCCGCGCGCCTAGCGGCGTCAGACAGAAACGTACCCTAATTTCTGTATAGCTCTCGTAAGAATGAGTAACACTTTATTACAAAAAACATAGAAAACATAGTTATTCACGACCAGTGTCCTCAGGGATGCAATTCCATAAAGTTTGAATTTTGTCTGGTTTGGTTTTACAAACAGAATTTTAAATCTCAAAAGTTACGGAAATTATTTGAAGCCACGTCGGGCATCCATCACGGGTGAGTGCTACTTAGTAAGATCAGAAAATCAAAGTCAACTGGCGCATACCATCCCATGAGTGCAATGCCTGATTGAGACTTACGTTGGCAGAGGTGATGACTCTGGCTGCAACTCTTGGCAGCTTGTTGCAGTGCTGCTATGGTGATCATCTTTGGTTGGTGCTGCGGTTGGAAATGGCGGCTCTTTGGCCAAACGGCCACTTAAGTACAACCTTGGCAGATTCACACTTGCTTGGTCTTCCATTGGATACGTACCTACCATATGGCAGAACTTGCAAATAAAGACTTTGGTACATCCGCTTATATGTCGCCTTCAGCATTGTCTTTGTATACTCGTAATAAGAGGAAAATATCTGTAAATGAGTCTGTATTCATTTGGGTTAAAGGTAAAGGAGTATGTGAATATGTAAAATTTGTTGGTGACTGTACTTTGTACTTTCATAAATAAATTGATCATTATGCAAACCCATCTGTAGCGTCAGCCATTAACCGGATATGGGTACATCACGAACCGGGGGGTTCAAGGAGGCAACAGTTTTGTTCTATTAATAGACTTATCGCTTGACCTTGATGCCACGATGCCTTACAGGAGAATTCGCCGCCGTTCTAAACAGACAGTTTATAAAACCATCGAGAACATCGAGTTCGCCACAACAGATGGGGACAAGAAGAACCACATACCAGTTAATAGTGTTGCTGCTACTGCACTTGTCTACGGACGTTGTGTTTTCTGTGGTTGTAGACTTATAGTCAAATAGTCAAAATGGCTCTGAGCACTATGGGACTTAACTTCTAAGGTCATCAGTCCCCTAGAACTTAGAAGTACTTAAACCTAACAAACCTAAGGATATCACACACATCCATGCCCGAGGCAGGATTCGAACCTGTGACCGTTGCGGTCGCGCGGTTCCAGACTGTAGGACCTAGAACCGCTCGGCCACCCCGGCCGGCGACAAACAGTCCCGCGCACGTAGCACTGCCTACAGCTACGCAGGTGCTATGTGTGGCGAAGCTAGCCTGCGTCTCTCTTCGGTGTCTGACGGCATCTAATATGAAACCAGACCAGGGTGTTTTGTTCGTCCGCTTTGTCGAGACACAATTCAGCTTGTTTTGTATAACTGGCAGATATCCGGAGCTACTGAAACCCGACGATAGTATACGTATTGAAGCTACTATACAGCAGGTGGCAAGAGACAATTACTTACATTAAAATCATTATACAGGGTGGTCGGAAATTCCCGTTACAAACATTTAGTACATGTAGAGGGTAGTGAGTACATAACATTTTGAATAGGAACCCATGTCCGAAAACGTATCTTTTCCTTTCTACGACAGTTTCAATGCAGATGATTATCTCATCCACACCCACGTGAGGAATGTACTTAGGCGTGACCCAGTACAATTGTTGCAATCCATTTGAAAATAATACTGACTCGTTCCGTTATTAATTACGCAGTTGCATTACAACTTACACCTTATGAATTACATTAGTCGACAACAACAAGAACCCAGCATCTACAGCACCAGCCGCAACGTACCGATGCATTACAACAGCGGCTCGATGTGGCGACCACCGACGTTGTTACACACATTGTACCTCCGAAGCATGTTCTGGTACACTCTCTCCATCCCACCTGGTGTCTCTTCAATGTCTTGTGCAGCGGCCAGAACCCGTGCCAGCAGATCTTCCTCTGTCTCCACAGGTGTCTCATGAATTAGGCACTTCATACGACCCCAGAAGAAGTAGTCCATATGGGTTAAATCCGGCGATCGTGGCGGCCAAGCGGTTGGACCACCATGGTCTATCCATCTTCCACCATATCGTCTTTTGATATGTGCTCCAGACAGCCAATGAAAAGCGAGGTGGTGATCCATCATGCTGAAACCACATTTCCTGACGGACATTCAATGGCACAGCTTCCAAGACTAAGTATGCGGGACCAGTGATCTTGGAAGGAAGGAGGTACGGTCCAATCACATGACCGTCCAGAGTACCTGCCCACACGTTAATTCCGAACCTGTCTTGAAATCCCTGAACATGCGTGGCATGAGGGTTTTCGTCCGCCCAGACATGGCTATTTCGAGCATTCAGAACACAATCTCTTGTGAACCTACATTCATCTGTGAAGAGAACTCGACGTGGAAACAGGGGCGCGTCGATGCAACGGTGCAGAACCATGTGCAGAAGGCGCCGCGTTCTGGAAAGTCTGCTGGACCCATAGCGTGTACCCTTTGTAAGTGGTACGGATGTAATTGCTGCTCGTGCAGGACGTCCAAGACGGTACTGTGACTATCAGCCATTGCAGGCGCAATTGTTCGCGAACTCGTTGACGGGCTGTCTTCACTGCGACGCAGTACACCTTCTTCAAATTCGGGAGTGCGGCGTCGCCGTGGAGCACCACAGTCCTTTTCTCGAAGCAGTTGTGTAACTTGGGCAAAATGTTTGTGCCTCCAGCTTCGCCATACAGAAGGAGCACCTCTGTGTATACCGCAAACGTGTACTGCAGCATGTTTCCTCCACCGGTGATGCACAGGTATTGACTCGGTCTCACAGCAAAGAGGACAACAAGTGACATGTAGTACACGCCATCGTGTCTACCCTGTTGCATACCAGGACAGGAACACTTGACACGTTTCTCTTGCCCTAAGCAGACGTTGACGAAGTACGCATCTGAATTGAAACTGTCGTTGAACGATTCCGGACATGGGTTCCTATTCAAAATGTTCTGTACTCACTACCCTCTACATGTTCTAGAAGTTTTTAACGGGAATTTCCGACCACCCTGTGTTTCCTTTTTAGGCATTCGAGCTGAACTACTATTCCAAACGCAGAAAGGAGAAAACACAGCTTCCTGGAAGAGGAACAAACAGTTTAAGAGCAAGGCTAACCAGTGGCCAGAAAAAAAAAGTCACTGAGTTCGGTTGTGGCTGATACAGCTCCCTGCACGTCGGCTGATAATGCATTCCGCCGTTTCGTCTGCCAGAGGGGACAACATGTTAAAAGCGACGGAAGACGAGTAAGTAAACGAAGCGCCTGAGGTTCGCGCACTGGCAGCTGTCGAATATTCATAAGTATTTAAATTACTGGCTGTATTTTTAACGAGCCTCGGTGCAGAGGCTGCGGGCTTCGGAGAGCCAGACAAATCTGCGAGCTTGTTGGCGACGCGGAATTCGGAAGAAAATTCTGTTACGCGGACACAATTAGCCGCTACTGCCGCTATAAAAAGCGTCGGGTTTCGCGGTCTATTGTTTCTGCGGACTGTCGCCGACTAATGCCTGTATGGGAAAGGAATAAAAACTTTGTATACCGAGAGAGACAATAGAGAGGTGTACGTGATACTTTGTCAAATACACTACAGCCTGTATTTAAAGAAAAAAAGGTTATTTGAAATATCTGGAATTTAAGGTAGAATGGGTGTAAGGATACTGTTATAAACATGTGCGCATTTCTATTTACATTTCCATACGGTATCCCACAAATAATTTCAGGAAAATATGGTACGTAGTTGCTCTGAAATCCGTTTTACCATGGGAGGACACTATTTGCAATACGTCGCCTGACAGACCTTGATTCTGTATAGAGCTGTTACTTTAAAACTTGCCTTTTCTTTGTTTATAGATCTGCTTGAATTTCATGATTGTCCTCAAATGGCGTAACTTCAAATCACAACTGGCGGCATTAGTATGTAGAACAGATAATTCCACCTCAGTATTGGTTAAAAACACTCTTGGTTGCGATTTTAGTTTTTTATTTTTCAACTATGCGTTTCGCCTTATTTAGGCATCTTCAGTTTATCTTAATTTGGTATTTCTTAGAAGGATCCTTTAGTCAGTGTAGCCGAAGGGCATCGTCGAATATATCAGGCCAACATCGCCTTCGTTAAATAAGGCGAAACGCGTAGTTGAAAAATAAAAAACTAGAATTGCAACCAAGACCGTTTTTAACCAATACTGTTAAGCACTGGTTTGCTGTATGCCACATATGGATTGGAAGAATTCCACCTCAGCTTTTTAATGTTCCTTTAATACTCCGCCAAGTCCTACATCTTTCAGGAATCACACCCATTTCCTAACAATTTCATCCATTGCGGTTACAACAAATGCACCTACGAAACCAGCAACTAGCGCAGGACTTGACTAGATAACAGAAGAAGAATAGGATAAGAATCCCAGTACAGTCTGAGCAAAATAATCGTCATTTTGAACGCCTTCAAATACAATAACAAAAATAACCACTAAAATGCAAAATATAGTGTCTAATACTCCCAAATCGCTCTCCCGAACCGTCCGCTGCCAGCCGCTTCGACGGACGCAGGAACGCGCGCGCCGATCTCCCGTCTCATGGCGTCGGAGCTCGCGCCGGCCAGACTGATGACGCGGCCCCCTGGACTCACTTGGTGACCTCACATGCGCCGACGCTCAAGGCGGACAAGTCGTGTCTCAGTGCGCGACCGACCAACCAATCGATCCAACCGCCACTGACCATTGCCTGAACAAACTCGAGCAGACTGGCGGCCTAACACATACTAGCACTCCGGACGACAGACAGACACTGACTGCCCCACACTAACCCGGCTGACCAACTGACCAGACACGCCGAGACTGACCGACTGCCCCCTGCCGAGCTCAATGCGCTCCTTAAATGCACGTGAACAGGCAGAGGGAGACACCAAAGCTGCGATCGCCACAGCGGCGCCACCGCCAGAAACGGAAGGCGACTGCTTTACACTACACGCTGCGGCGCGATCTTCAAAACAGCAAATTTTACCACGGCTCAGTTCCATTGACACCATCATATCGTCGGCACCGTATGTGATGATGTCCATAGGGACTGCACCAAAGAGGAGTGTGATCGGGTTATCTACCCGGATTGAGTTGTGATTTTGAATGTTCATATGGAAAGATGTGGGAACATGTAATATACCCAGGAATATACACGAACATGATCGGTTTGGTGGTTCAGGTTAATTGTGTGATGGGCGTACTGACCTCAAAATCTTTGAACACCATACACTCACTGGTCAACGGTATTGTGACACTGATTCCCCATGTTATCTTTTCAGGGGTGCATACGGCCTTGACTCCATTTTGTGGATGACAACGCGCGAAAGGATCGAACAGCGCAAGTGGAAGAGCCCGTGGAACGAGAAGATAATCGACGATTGGACTGTTCTACCCGTTTCCCCTACTCAAATCCCATCGAGCGCGTAAAGGGTGCGGTGGGGAGACGTGTTGACCCAGCGACCATCCACAAGTTGTCACCAGCCCTGGTGGAGGAATGAAACGTCCTACCAAAAGATCCGGAACCGCCTGACAGCTACGGTCGCAGGTTCGAATCCTGCCTCAGGCATACATGTGTGTGAGGTCCTTAAGTTAGTTAGGTTTAAGTAGTTCTAAGTTCTAGAGTACTGAAGACCTCAGATGTTGTCCCATAGTGCTCAGAGCCATTTGAGCCTACCAAAAGAACTCCTTACCAACCTCTTGACGAGCATGGAAGCAAATCGCACGGCTAGCATTGCTGTCCGTAGAGATATGACATCCTATTAAACAGCATGCCACACATTTTGTAATGCCTCGGGGACCATCACAAACATCAGTGACTTCGGTATAACTATTATCTTCAAATAAATTTGAATATCTGTTCGTCTCATTGCGATTGTCCTTCAGTTACCTTTTGTACAACACCGCAGCAGGTCCTTCTACGTATGGTCCCAGTTTCATCTATATATGTTACTAGGAAGTTAAACTGCTAGGGGAAGATGACTGGATGGTTTTCTCTGATTCTCCTAAATGGGTGGCGGTCGGAGTTGCCAAGGCCGATTTGGCGGCCGAGTTGCTACCACAAACACACACAGTGTTGAATGCCTGCAAAGCAATAAAGAAAGGTGCCTATTATGGAAAGTTAATGTCGCCCTTATATTTTGCAGGTCCGTGTTATAAGTTGACAGTCACATCTGCACACAGTTTCCGTCAGTTACGTTAAAAAATGTAATGTAGCAGAATCTTTTATTTTTTAGTGTCCTTCACCAACCGAGGTGAATTCATTCGTTTTACATAAAATTTCAAATGCTTCCTGGAGCCTCGTGGAAGCCTGGACTACCCGCTATTGTAGTCGCGTCAAGCAGGTTTCGGCTGCCAGGGGAAGATGACTGGATGGTTTTCTCTGATTTTCCTAAATGGGTGGCGGTCGGAGTTGCCAAGGCCGATTTGGCGGCTGAGTTGCTACCACAAACAAACACAGTGTTGAATGCCTGCAAAGCAATAAGGAATTGTGCATAGGGCAGACAAGCGGCGCACTGTAGATATTCGTATTACGGAAGAACTTGAAATTCACACTCCAAAAATTCTGGGAATGGACTGACCGATCAGAATAGTTTCTCCCAGAGTTCTTTTTTCAATGTTTTCGACGGTCTGATCCTCCAATGAAACAAAGACGGATATGGTGAGAAGTGGCAGATGACAGAGCGGAGCGACTATATGGAACGACGTGGCACTTGCTTATTGCACACAACTGAAAACACGGAAATGAACGAAACGACAGCTCAGGCACGAGAGCATCGTTATCAAACCTCGCAGTATAGGAAGCTGTTACCCTCATGTCAATCAATTCCACTATAAGCTGGTCATCTCAGTTTTCAAGAAGGGACGTCGAACAGATGTGCAGAACTATGGACCAATATCTCTAACGTCGATCAGTTGTAGAATTTTGGAACACGTATTATGTTCGAATATAATGACTTTTCTGGAGACTAGAAATCTACTCTGTAGGAATCAGCATGGGTTTCGAAAAAGACGATTGTGTGAAACCCAGCTCGCGCTATTCGTCCACGAGACTCAGAGGGGCATAGACACGGGTTCACAGGTAGATGCCGTGTTTCTTGACTTCCGCAAGGCCTTCGATACAGTTCCCCACAGTCGTTTAATGAACAAAGTAAGAGCATATGGACTATCAGACCAATTGTGTGATTGGATTGAAGAGTTCCTAATAACAGAATGCAGCATGTCATTCTCAATGGAGATAAGTCTTCCGGAGTAAGAGTGATTTCAGGTGTTCCGCAGGGGAGTGTCGTAGGACCGTTGCTATTCACAATATACATAAATGACCTTGTGGATGACATCGGAAGTTCACTGAGGCTTTTTGCGGATGATGCTGTGCTATATCGAGAGATTGTAACATTGGAAAATTGTACTGAAATGCAGGAGGAACTGCAGCGAATTGACGCATGGTGCAGGGATTGGCAATTGACTCTCAATGTTGACAAGTGTAATGTGCTGCGAATACATAGAAAGAAAGATCCCTTATCATTTACCTACAATATAGCAGGTCAGCAGCTGGAAGCAGTTACTTCCATAAATTATCTGGGAATACGCATTAGGAGTGATTTAAAATGGAATGATCATATAAAGTTGATCGTTGGTACTGCAGATGCCAGACTGAGATTCATTGGAAGAATCCTAAGGAAATGCAATCCGAAAACAAAGGAAATAGGTTACAGTACGCTTGTTCGCCCACTGCTTGAATACAGCTCAGCAGTGTGGGACCCGTACCAGATAGGGTTGATAGATGAGATAGAGAAGATCCAACGGAGAGCAGCGCGCTTCGTTACAGGATCATTTAGTAATCGCGAAAGCGTTACGGAGATGATAGATAAACTCCAGTGGAAGACTCTGCAGGAGAGACGCTCAGTAGCTTGGTACGGGCTTTTGTTGAAGTTTCGAGAACATACCTTCACCGAAGAATCAAGCAGTATATTGCTCCCTCCTACGTATATCTCGCGAAGAGATCATGTGGATAAAATCAATTAGAGCCCACACAGAAGCGTACCGACAATCCTTCTTTCCACGAACAATACGACACTGGAATAGAAGGGAGAACCGATAGAGGTACTCAAGGTACCCTCCGCCATACACCGTCAGGTGGCTTGCGGAGTATGGATGTAGATGTAGATAAGAATTTCATTTCATCCGTTCTAATAACATTTTGTTGCACTACTACTTTTTAGTAATGACTTACTTTTGCCGCAATTTTGCATTAATGTTAATTAATAGTTCTGACTTACCTTCTGATTTGCTCTCTTAAGCCCTTCCAGTACTTGCTGAAGATTATCTGCACTAGAGCCAAAACAACGTTGACACAATAACGAATTAGGCCAGATATGTTCCGTCAAACGTGTATTCCAACTCCTATGGTATCCACCTCCTACGGTAACCCAGCCATTCCCGTACTGTGCGGCATCTTTGTTAGTAATAGTAAAATTTAGAACTCCATCACAGAATATTGACGGACCATGGAGAACAACTTGAGCACCTACATAGTTAGAGGTAGTAATGGAAACTGTAAGGATCCCAAAACTTCGTCCTAGACTGCTGACAATACCTTTCGATGAAACGGAAGCACTTTACCTGATTCCTCCTCTGTCAGTCCTGCATTTCTGATTATAATGATTACGTATAATGGCAGCTGAAGGACTGAAGTATATTTTCTTCAGTACTGACGCGCCTTCCTTCTCAAGGACTATTTGCTTGGAATTCTTGGAAATTGATCCGAAAGCTTCCTCGAACTTTATCAGCCCCACGAAAAGCTATTACCCATACTCATACGTACTGGTCTATTTTATAATTTTGTGGACTGCTTTAAAAAATATTTACGGTGACGTATACATTTTTGAAACAAGCTTCTTCCTTTGTGCGACTGAATCCAGTTAGTTCTTTAGCTGCTGATTATTCCACTGAATATCTTCTACATAGCAAAGAGGAGTCCGACTGTTCGGTAGTTTTTGTTATTTTGTCTGTCTCTTTTTTGCGAAGCAGAATAATTATAGTATCGTTCCAGCCTTGGAGAATTTCCTAAACTCTGAATACAAATTTATGTGTTCTCTTTTTATTATATTACCCACATCTTTAACCATATCTTTCAACCACCATCATCTCTCGGCACATCTTCTCCTTTCATACCTCGAATATCTTTATTTGTCTCATCCGGAGTTACATCCGGTTTAGTTATAATCATCATTAACTACCGTTGTTTCGAAAACATTCCCTGGCATACACAGCCACTGTAACAATCCTTCGAATATATATCCCGTTTTCAATTTACTAAATATTACATATTTGCAGAAAAAGGAAGTCGCTTCTATGCCACGTGTAACGTCTGTCAGTGAATTTAAAAGCTACAACAGGCTGGACTGCCAGAACACAGTAATACGCATGTGATGGATCTTGAACAAAGCCCATGGAGCGTACCGGAGGGCAATGATTCATCGCTGGGATAGTTTCAAAGTCTCGAGTAACTCCGAAGTCTCGTAGCTAGGGGCCAGATTAAGGGCATTGGCCGTGACTGGAAGGCGTGAAATCCCCATTCCTTCCAGCAACCTCACTCAGCAAGCTTCTTGAGCATTTCTTCCATTCTTTTGTAGAGGCTGTCTCAAGTATCGTGAACACATTGCTTCCACTTAGCCATTCACGGTATAGTGTTCTCCGTTCCTATTGCAAGTGACGCGTATTGTGCGGTGTTCTTCGTGCAATGAGAAGAAACCAAAGAGCATTAGATAGTGATGGCGTCTCTAATTAGTTGTGTCTAAATGACAGTTCTGTTTTTCTTCTTATCGTGGAAGATAAAGTAAACAGAAATATTTGAACCGAGTTTCGTTGGACCAACAAAGAAACCGTGGCACCTTAATGAAACTGTGTCAACTGTAAAAGGCCTTTTGTGAATTATTATTGAACGATACCATGTGTGATTAACTCTTGCCTGTTTGCAGATAGTACTCTTAAATACGTTTGTTATTCTACAAGTAGCTTTCTAAAGCGCTGCTGCACTGAACGTCTTCAAATGACGTGAGAAATGGAGAAACAACTAATTTCGATATTTGTGAGCTGTAGAGAGAAAGGGAAAGTTGTAGAGTTGTATGACAAGACGGGAAATAAACCATATTACATTAAGTAGCAAGTTAAGTGTCTTAGAAAATGAAAGCTGTACAGAGAGACACAAAATGAGAACACGTTTAACATGCATTCTTATATAAACAGCAAGGAAGTTCAAAGGAAATGAGGCCGTTGTTAAAGAGGAGGCCAGAGTTTCAGTCAATCTGTAATGAAAGCATGACAGGATTCGCCGAATTACATGAAACTATTCTAAAATCTCATTGGAAGAAAGTAAAAAATAACAAAATTTCGTAAGAGATAAAACTGCAAACAAAAGTGTGAAGCAAATGATGATGAATACACTTCACATTTTTATCTATTAAAATTACAAATAACGCAGTGACGGTCAACACAAAGAATATGGCACGAGCGTTCAAGAATACTTATAAAGAAATAATACAATCCTCCAAAAAATATTAGTTAACAAAAGCGAACAGACAAGACACAAAAATTATGAATGTTCCCCAACCGCATAGCCAAAACGTTACACGCTAATCACGAGATGGAATGCATTAGCTTTAGAAACACAAAATACCATTTGTGAATCGTGAAATCATAGAACGAAACGAGGAGTATAAATAACCACTGACTGGTATTCATAAGCTTTGGAAAAAAAAATGTTTCAGCCAAATATGTATTGGCAGCTTTGAGGTGAAATGTGTTACAGCAACCTATGTTAGTATGCTACAGCTTCCATCAGACGTCATCAGCAAAGAGACAAATTCAGAACTGAAAAACGATTCAGGTAGAAGTTTTCATATCGACAACGCTATATTCACCAGTCGTATTTGTCATGTCGTATTAGCAACTGCCTTTCGTTGGTGAAGTGTGCGGCTACGATGCGACAAATGCCTAAACATCCGTAGGTTCACTGTTTCCGATGTGATAGTGAAGTGGATACGTGAAGGGACACGTACAGCACAAAAGCATATAGGCCGACCTCATCTGTTCACTGACAGAGGCCGCCGACAGATGAAGAGGGTCGTAATGTGTAATAGGCAAGACATCTATCCAGATCATCACACAAGAATTCCAAGCTGCATCAGAATACACTGCAAGTACTATATCAGTTAGGCGGAAGGTGAGAAAACATGGGTTTCATGGTCGAGCGGCTGCTCATAAGCCACTCATCACACCAGTAAATGCCAAATGACGCCTCACTTGGTGTAAGTAGCGTAAACATTGGACGATTGAACAGTGAAAAAACGTTGTGTGGGGTTACGAACCACGGCACACAATGTGACGATGTGATGGCAGGATGTGCGTATGAGAATGGCAGGTGATTGTCATCTGCCACGCAAAACAACAAGGGTTGCAAGCCCTCACCATGAAAAACCACGACCACACCATAACACCACCGACTCCGAATTTTACTATTGGCACTATCGCAGCACATACCTACATTGCTGTTTTAAGCACCTTCTTGCCTCCCAATATTGAAGAGAAATTCGGGGGTGGTGATTGCATCTTTCGACACGATCGAGCACCTGTTCATAACGCACGGCCTGTGGCGGAGTGGTTGTACGACCATTACATCGCTGTAATGGACTAGTCTGCACAGAGTCCTGACCTGAATCCTATGGAACACCTTTGGAATGTTTTGAAACGACGTCTTCGTGCCAGGCCTCACCGACCGACATCGATACCTCTTCTCAGTGCAGCACTCCGTAAAGAACGGGCTGCCATACCCCAAGAAACCTTCCAGCACCTGATTGAACGTATACCTGAGAGAGTGGAAGCTGTCATTAAGGCTAAGGGTGGTCCAACACCATATTGAATTCTAGAATTACCGATTGAGGGCGCCACGAACTTGTAAGTCATTTTCAGCCAGGTGTCCGGATACTTTTGATCACATAGTGTAAGGAGTTACGAGGTAGAAGGAAGTTGGCATCCTACTGTATTCCAGTATTATTTTCATCCTTCTCATATGTAAAAGATTCTATGACATCCATATTCATTTAACAGTAATATGTTTTGCGATATACGATGCTTTAATACTCGTATATAAGTCATTGTTCAATTTTGTGACCTCAGTCTGAATACGAAACTAAAGATTAAATTGCTGCCCTTCAAACGAGCACTCTACAGCAGTCAACAAATACATTACGTTATTTTGACGTCACTTCCATTAAGAATCGGATAAAAGTAGCTTCTCCCTGGTTCAAGGCCTTCGGTATACCCAATGTTTACTCAGACGCCACAGCGTGCACTATAGTAGCAGGAGAATGGCCGAGAATTTCTATTAAACTTTCATAGGGGCTGCACCATCCTGTTTCGATCTTAGAAACGCGCAGCTGAATTCATTCGATATCTCACCCACTCTTGGTTTTACGTGATCATCCAGTTTCTTACCACTTCCTAGTATTACCCTATTTTACCGATATGATACCACTTCCTGAAGATATTCCCCACAAATCTAATAATGATATACCGTCAGTCGTGAGGGAAGCCTTGTGGCTCTTGTGTCGATGGAGCGCCACCAGCCGGCCGTGTAGCCGAGCGGTTCTAGGCGCTTCAGTACGGAACCGCGCTGCTGCTACGGTCGCAGGTTCGAATCCTGCCTCGGGAATGGATGTGTGTGATGTCCTTAGGTTAGTTAGGTTTACGTAGTTTTTAGTTCTAGGGGACTGATGACCTCCCATAGTTCTCAGAGCCATTTGAACCATTTGAGTGCCACCAAATTTGTACCATAAGTTCTCCTACTCTCTTATAATGCAAAATATTTTTGCAACTATTGTATTACCACGAAACAGCTTCCAGCTCTTCGAAAACATTTATACGAGCTTCAAGGTGGATTAAATATTTATCAGATTTAGTGTCGGTAGAAAGTGCTGTGAATTAAATACTTCTATAAACTACGCATATTTCTCTTAACACAGATGGTTAATTCTTTAAGAAGCTCATATGAGAAGCGGTGGTAATGGAAGAACTGTGTCCATCATTAGTACGTTCTAGATCACATGAAGTGAACTTCAGACCAAACGTTGCAATCGAGAAGGTCATTTCTGTTTCAGGTGCAGTTGCTACTGAACGTACTTCACAACTCATTCTATAACAAGTGATGAACTTTAGTTCAAGTTTTATTAACAGCATTTCTCTCATTATTGGCTATGGTTTCAGGGGACAGATCACGCATCACACCTGATACGTGGATGCTTCCATTTATTGTTTTCTGAAGTTATCTAATTTACGAGGGTGAGTCAAATGAAAACTTTAAATTTGTAATCACAAATCGAAATTTCGCTCCGTTATCCCGTAAGTTGGTAAGCGTGCAACAAACAGCGTGCAGAATGGCCTGTAGGTCGGCAGCATAGTGCAGATGCACACATACCGTCGCAGTATCAGTATAAAGATGGCCGCCCCACTTGCGACTTGCACCAGGGAAGAACAGCGTGTATGTGTGAAACCTATTGAAATTCATCGACGAATGAAGGTTCAGTACGGTGATGCATGTTTGTCACAGAAGCAAGTCTAAGAGTGGAGTAGGAAGTTCGCAAATGGTGTGACTTCAGTGGAAGATGCTCCTCGTCCAGGTCGGGCACGAGTTGTGATTCCACAGAAAATTGCAGCAGTTGAAGCCATAGTGAAGGAAAACCGCCGAGTGACACTGAATGACACTGAAGCATGTTTACAGATTATTCATGGGTCAGCACACCACATTGCGCATGATGTGCTCCAGTTTCACAATGTGTCTGGAAGATGGGTGCCACGGCAGCTGACTCCTGAAATGAGAGAACGACATGTTGATGCTTGTGAAGAACTTCTTGGGTGCTTTGAACGAGAAGGTGATGGCTTCCTTGCAAGAATCGTTACTGGGGACGAAACCTGAGTTCACTTCCACCAACCGGAAACGAAGAGAGCGAGCGAGGAATGGCACCATTCCTCATCACCAAAACCAAAGTTTGGAACATAACCATCAGCAGGAAAGTTATGCTGACTCTCTTTTGGGATGAAAAAGGCATCATTTTGGAGCATTACATGCCTAGAGGGACCACTGTCACCCGTGCATCGTACACAGATCTAAAAAATCATCTGCGGCCTGCAATCAAATCAAAGCGACGTGCACTGCTGTCAGCAGGTGTCCTTTTGCAACATGACAATGCAAGGCCCCACACTGCCCGTACAACAGTTGCAACAGTCACAGGCACGCATTTTGAGTGTCTTCCTCATCCAACATACTCACCAGACCTTTCCCCAAGTGATTTCCATATGTTTAGGCCACTCAAAGACGCAATGGGCGGAAAGAAGTTCCGTTCTGATGAAGAGGTACGCCACGCGGTGCGTGAGTGGTTGCGCGGACTACCAAAAGAATTTTTTTCTAAAGAAATTTATGCACTTTGTAAGCGCTGGAGGACTTGCGTTGAGAGTGGAGGAGATTATGTGGAAAAGTAATACAGCTTTGCACCACTTCTGCACAATAAATAGTATTTAAGGTTTTCATTTGACTCACGTTCATACATTGGTAAAAGGTTGCAAATACGGAATAAGTTATTCTAACAAAAGTGTGATAGCCTTCATTCTGTGCCGGCCGGAGTGGCCGTGCGGTTCTAGGCGCTACAGTCTGGTTAGTTCTAAGTTATAGGCGACTGATGACCTCAGAAGTTAAGTCGCATAGTGCTCAGAGCCTTGAATCTGTGAACTTCTGCTGGTACCATGTAAATGTATTTACACTTTTGCTGCTTACAAAGTGGAGGAGGTGACCAGGCAAAAGGGGTTGGGTTGGGTTGTTTGGAGAAGACCAGACAGCGAGGTCATCGGTCTCATCGGATTAGGGAAGGACGGGAAGGAAGTCGGCCGTGCGCTTTCAAAGGAACCATCCCGGCATTTGCCTGGAGCGATTTAGGGGCTAGGCAAAATATCATATGTTCTAGTGCGTGAAAGAATGTCATATTTGGTAGTGTCTGGATATTCTGAGCTGAACATGAAACAGTTTATTGATATCCAGGTCACATAACTCATTGCGACTTAGAAGCGTTGTGTAATTAGATCTCGATTAATTCAGCCTACGCCTCGCGGGAAAAGTTCCTAGTATTATGCGACTCTCTCAGTTGGTTCACACGTCGACGTATGTAAAAATGGGCTTCAGGGATTTAGGGTTTCCAAGCTTGACATTTTTATCAAAGCATTAGTTCGCGACACAGCAGTTAACTGTTCTAAAAGCTACGTAAGGCATATCTTAATACTTCAGCATAGAACCATACTACTCATTTTCAGTGTCGTGCTGAACGTAATCTCTATCTCTACCTCTCGACCACGATCATTACTTGTTTGAATCTTACTTCGTCTGTAAATACATGAAGACTTTTCCAAGTGCAAACATGATCTTTAACTTCTTGATATTCGGACGTCTGTAAAATCAATTTTTTCCCCGCATAATTTGTTGATAAAACCTTGCATGCATTCACGATTTTTCTCTCAGCGTTACTTCATCAGTATGCTTGTTAATAAACGTCTTTTTTCACTTGTTGTCTTTGTGAACTGACCATACAAAGTGCCAGGACCATAGAGAGGATAGAGTAAATACAAGTGGATGTGACAGGGATGTTCTAGAAGGTTGGAGAAATTAGGTGGTCAGAAAAAAAACATAAAATTAGCTCGTTTCTGATAAATGTAACTAAAGACGGCCGAGGAGGGCATAGGGACACAGAGTGATTCAGTCCATTGACTTCAGGCAGCAGAGGAGCGAAGCTTCACACAACGCAGACACAGAAATCGTACAATATTGTGAAACACCTATAAAGCATGAAAGCGTTAACAGAGAAATTAATAAATTAAATGGAACGTATATCCTAATACCTCCACTTCATACTAAATGTTTATCGCGTAGGATTCCCGTCGAAATCTGTATTTCAGTGTGAAAAAAAGGGTTATTTTCTGTGTATCTCAACGACGAACTACGCGTCTTACAAGGGGAGGCCGCCAATTGCGAAATTCAGATTCGATTCATACTCCGCATAATAAAAGCTCATGGCCAGAGGTGTAATGTGGCAAAGCACCAAGATGCACTTCTCAGCCGTTGTCGAGAAAATCGACAGTTAAAAGAAACCGTTGCAGTGAAATACTCTCTACGATTAATAATTCTCTACAGCGTCGTGGCGCAGCGGTAAGCGCCCTAGTTCGTAATTCGAAGGTCGCCGGATCGAATTTTGCGCTATGCAACTTTTTTTTTAGTATTTGTTTTTTATAATTCAAATGTTTTCCGCAAACAAAGTTGTATTTCACAAACGTTATTAATTGTCTTCATAATGTTAACCACGCATAGTTAACGGAAGACGTAGAAACGATATTCCGAAACGAATACGTATAGCGTAAGTCAAACGTTGGAATTAGAATAGAGACCCGACGAACACAAATTTGCTGTGGCAGCTATGAAATATAAACTCCGTTACTCGCTCGTTACACTTGAATGACAGATGTTGAATCGGCCGAAACGAGCCGCCGCATAACAGCGTAGTTGCCTGCTAACTTCGAAAGAAGGTAGATGCGGTCCCTAGCGCAACTTATAACATTGTCGAAATTCAGTGCGGACGGGAGAGCTTTGGTACACCCTGTTAAAAAACACGGAAAAATGGAGGCGGTACAATTGGAGAGCGATCCGCCTTCACCAACATGCATAAGCAATTCATTAATACTTTTTATATATATATATATATATATATATATATATATATATATATATATATATATATTTGAATTACAAAAAACTAATAATAAAAAAAAAATCGCATGGCGCGAGATTCGATCCAGCGACCTTCGGATTACGAACTAGAGCGCTTACCGCTGCGCCACGACGCTGTAGAAAACTGCTAATCGTCGAGAGTATTTCACCGCAACGGTTTCTTTTTAACTGTCGATTTTCTCGACAACGGCTGAGAAGTGCATCTTGGTGCTTTGCCACATTACACCTCTGGCCATGAGCTTTTATTATGCGCAGTATGAATCGAATCTGAATTTCACAATTGGCGGCCTCCCCTTGTTAGTGTTACTCCTGTTTTGTCAACTACGAGTGGCCGGAGAGGTGTACTTCCAAACACAGCACACCCGTCCGGAAACAGGTTTCCCACAGCCGCACTAAATCAGTCGCAGCGAGGTCTGCGATCATTCATCATCCGAGACAATGGCTAGTTGCCTCGAAAGCATCGTTGAAAGCTGACCTCGTAGCTCACGCTAATGGCCTACACGTCGACAAGGCGTTAGGCATTTATCAGACGGCTGCAGTTCTACTTCAAGAAATAGCCTCGGTTTACTTGACGTATAGCTCCCCTCAGAGTATTCTGAAGAGTTTTCAACGGCGAAAAACAGCTACCTCGAGATTATTGGATTTAACGAGACGAAGTGCAGCTGTAGTACTAGCAGCCGTTTAAAATACCCTCATTTGTTTTATGCCCCTCATTTAGGCCGTGATACTCAGATTATAAAGTGGATTATATCCACAACTACATTTACATAAGAAGGAGTACTCAGCAAAGTGCATCGTGCCGATATTATCAGCTTGCTTGTATAGAGCGAAGTAAAAATGACATCCTGCATTATTCTACACCCTATGTAATTTCTGTTATCTTTCTCTCGCGACTACTACACGTGTTACACGTTTCTGGCAGAATAATGATCTTAAAACCGTCTTAAAATGCAGATTCTCTAAATGTGTCCAACAGGGTTTCGAGAGAATTGAGTCGTTTATGTACCAAGTTTAAGTTCCTTCGCATTCTCGCTAAGCTTTCACACGTGCTACACCTAACTGTCACGTTCCTACTGCCACTTACATGAATTCATTCGATATCTGGTCATTCCTACTCGATAAGGACTCCAAGGTTTGGATGAATATTCCGGAAATGGTCGCACTAACATTTTGTATCCGGCTGCCTTTAAGATGAAACCCGCTTCCCAAGACCTGGCAACAAATCTGAGACGGGAATTTGGCCCATAATTATAATGTATGCAGGGCTTGGCCAGAAATGAAAGTGACAGATTTGAAAGCTCCAGATGACCAATCGTTTAGAAAAAAAATAGCATTTTTGGTGCTGGTCGGGTGGTGTTCGAGCCAATTGTATTGCCGCAGTTAGCACTAGGTGACCCGGGATTAAATTAATTGTAAGCCCGACAAGAGTCGCTAAAATTAGGGTGACCTCCAAAGTAATGAATGAGGAAGGTTATTACTATTGAATTAGATACGAATCACAGTTACTGTGATTTAAGGCGATAAAAATTATTGACAAAACAAATGACAAACAGTGGCAACATTAATACACTACCGGCCATTAAAATTGCTACATCACGAAGATGACGTGCTACAGACTCGAAATATAACCGACAGGAAGAAGATGCTGTGATACGCAAATGATTAGCTTCTCAGAGCCTTCACACAAGGTTGGCGCCGGTGGCGACACCTACAACGTGCTGACATGAGCAAAGTTTCCAACCGATTTCTCATACACAAACAGCAGTTGGCCGGCGTTTCTTGGTGAAACGTTGTTGCGATGCCTCGTGTAGGGAGGAGAAATGCGTACCACGTACCATCACTTTTCCGACTTTGATAAAGGTCGGATTGTAGCCTATCGCGATTGCGGTTTATCGTATCTCGACATTGTTGCTCGCGTTGGTTGAGATCCAATGACTGTTCGCTGAATATGGAATCGGTGGGTTTAGGAGGGTAATACGGAACGCCGTGCTGGATCCCAACGGCTTCGTATCACTAGCAGTCGAGATGACAGGCAACTTACCCCATGGCTGTAACGGATCGTGCAGCCAAGTCTCGATCCCTGAGTCAATTGGCTGCGGTTACCCTTGACGCTGCATCACAGACAGGAGCGCCTGCGATGGTGTACTCAATGACGAACCTGGGTGCACGAATGGCAAAACGTCATTTTTTCCGATGATTTCAGTTGTGTTACGGCCTGTGGCTCTACCCTTCATTCGATCCCTGCGAAACCCTACATTTCAGCAGGATAATGCACGACCGCTTGTTGCAGGACCTGTACGGGCCTTTCTGGATACAGAAAATGTTCGACTGCTGCCCTGGCCAGCACATTCTCCAGATCTCTCACCAACTGAAAACGTCTGGTCAATGGTGGCCGAGCAGCTGGCTCGTTACAATACGTCAGCCACTACTCTTGATGAACTGTGGTATCGTGTTGAAGCTGCGTGGGCAGCTGTACCTGTACACGCCATCCAAGTTCTGTTTGACTCAATGCCCAGGGGTATCAAGGCCGTTATTACGGCCAGAGGTGGTTGTTCTGGGTACTGATTTCTCAGGATCTATGCACCCAAATTGAGTCGAAATGTAATCACATGTCTGTTCTAGTATAATACACTCCTGGAAATGGAAAAAAGAACACATTGACACCGGTGTGTCAGACCCACCATACTTGCTCCGGACACTGCGAGAGGGCTGTACAAGCAATGATCACACGCACGGCACAGCGGACACACCAGGAACCGCGGTGTTGGCCGTCGAATGGCGCTAGCTGCGCAGCATTTGTGCACCGCCGCCGTCAGTGTCAGCCAGTTTGCCGTGGCATACGGAGCTCCATCGCAGTCTTTAACACTGGTAGCATGCCGCGACAGCGTGGACGTGAACCGTATGTGCAGTTGACGGACTTTGAGCGAGGGCGTATAGTGGGCATGCGGGAGGCCGGGTGGACGTACCGCCGAATTGCTCAACACGTGGGGCGTGAGGTCTCCACAGTACATCGATGTTGTCGCCAGTGGTCGGCGGAAGGTGCACGTGCCCGTCGACCTGGGACCGGACCGCAGCGACGCACGGATGCACGCAAAGACCGTAGGATCCTACGCAGTGCCGTAGGGGACCGCGCCGCCACTTCCCAGCAAATTAGGGACACTGTTGCTCCTGGGGTATCGGCGAGGACCATTCGCAACCGTCTCCATGAAGCTGGGCTACGGTCCCGCACACCGTTAGGCCGTCTTCCGCTCACGCCCCAACATCGTGCAGACCGCCTCCAGTGGTGTCGCGACAGGCGTGAATGGAGGGACGAATGGAGACGTGTCGTCTTCAGTGATGAGAGTCGCTTCTGCCTTGGTGCCAATGATGGTCGTATGCGTGTTTGGCGCCGTGCAGGTGAGCGCCACAATCAGGACTGCATACGACCGAGGCACACAGGGCCAACACCCGGCATCATGGTGTGGGGAGCGATCTCCTACACTGGCCGTACACCACTGGTGATCGTCGAGGGGACACTGAATAGTGCACGGTACATCCAAACCGTCATCGAACCCATCGTTCTACCATTCCTAGACCGGCAAGGGAACTTGCTGTTCCAACAGGACAATGCACGTCCGCATGTATCCCGTGCCACCCAACGTGCTCTAGAAGGTGTACGTCAACTACCCTGGCCAGCAAGATCTCCGGATCTGTCCCCCATTGAGCATGTTTGGGACTGGATGAAGCGTCGTCTCACGCGGTCTGCACGTCCAGCACGAACGCTGGTCCAACTGAGGCGCCAGGTGGAAATGGCATGGCAAGCCGTTCCACAGGACTACATCCAGCATCTCTACGATCGTCTCCATGGGAGAATAGCAGCCTGCATTGCTGCGAAAGGTGACTATACACTGTACTAGTGCCGACATTGTGCATGCTCTGTTGCCTGTGTCTATGTGCCTGTGGTTCTGTCAGTGTGATCATGTGATGTATCTGACCCCAGGAATGTGTCAGTAAAGTTTCCCCTTCCTGGGACAATGAATTCACGGTGTTCTTATTTCAATTTCCAGGAGTGTATATTTGTCCAATGAATACCCGTTTATCATCTGCATTTCTTCTTGATGTAGCAATTTTAATGGCCAGTACTGTATGATAGGACCATGGCATATCCGACATAGCTGTTGGGGGTTGGGGGGCAGGGGGGAGGGGAGATAGTAATAATCGCCAAATAATTTAATTGCAGCCGCAAACTTTAACTGATACGCGTGATGTTAGTTGAAAATAGATAGCCTTGCTCAAGAAAATGTGAAATGTGGTTGAAGCTGGAGCAGACTGATCTTTGGTTCGAAATGCAAGTCCTAAGAGTGAAGCCTGAAGTGATCGAAAAGTTAAAAAATTACTTTAGTTGCCCTATACATTGTTACGGGGTTGTGGCTTGAGTTCACCATAGTATTATAGGTGGAGGCTGAGGTGATTGCAAGCCTCACCAATGGCAAAGTGCAAAATAGGTCAAGATTCTTCTAAGTCCCTCGGTACATCAGCTCAGACGGCAACACTCGGCAGCGACCATGTCGAAGATGAAAGCTCAGATGAAGCTCACGATGAAGGAGAAGATTACGCTCAAGATGAAGTAATTTCTGCTTGAATGTTCACCACAACCTCGCATTTCCGCCTTTTGCATCTTTTACTGAATTCATAACGGCTGGGCTCCGGATCTTCCAAGTGCCAAACAATAGAATTGCTCCTTAGAACACACTAGCACCTTTTCCTGGGCTGTCCTCTATTGATTAACCAATAACATTCGTCTTACTGTCTTGCACAGAAAACAATCACTAGACTCTCTCTCTGTATCTCCTTTTGTGACCCATGCCTTGCTCTTTGTCGCCACAGCCAAACTTCCCTGTCGAACCTGTATTTTATTTAAGTGAGCCAGTTCTTGCGATTCTTATGTCGTATAAACTTTTGTTTTTTTGCAGCGTCAGTACGTACGGTAATGTCTCACATCTTCAAAGGTCCAAAACTGTCCCCAGTCCAAATTCGACATCTTTACCTGTAGCGTAAAGTGCCGACCAGAGAATAACGATGCGTTCTACATTTGTGCACAACAGTGCTGTCTGTTAAAACATCTCTCTCTTTCCAGGCTGTGAAATGGTGGCGGCCGAACCTCACCCCACAGGAGGTGCGCAACCTGTGTGTCCACAAAGCCTTAAATGCCCCAGGGTAGCTTCACAAAGAACTGCCTCACTATATGCAATTGACCATCGCCTCACCCTTGAGAGACTCTGTGAAGTGGTTCTAACGGTGGTGGCCAACTCTTACTGTTCTTCCACCGTCCAGAATGCTTCAGTATTCTCTCATTTCTACAGGGCATGCAAATCTGAATCAGGAGTAAATGAAGAGCAAGGTTTCGATAGTCAGTTGCTGATAAGCACTGGTACTGCTGTGGTGGCTCTCGTGATCTCGATAATCCTTGACCAGTAGGTAGTGGTTGGACGTCGTTAATATTCATGCCTTTCTGATCTCGGAGCAGGGCAATAGTTAACTTTTTTGCTAGGAGACGCTACAATTTAATGTCTTTAAAATTCATCCCAAAACAGGATTCGTAGTGTAACTGATTATTGCGTAGTGTCTTTCTCTCTTTAACTTTGATGGATTAATCAATGAATAAAGACGATAATCTTTAAGCACGTCCTGACCAAATCAATTTTACACTGTTGCAAATAAGTCAAATTCACGTCAAAAGTTATTTTTTGCAAGTTGTTATAAAGTCAATGCTCATTATTCATGTAAATCAAAGATCCTATGCCTGTGTTAACTTTCGTTCGATCTGATGAAAAAATGACTATGGCTGTGCAGCAATGTGTAACTTAGTCATCGAAAATAAATAAAGTTCTCACAGTTTCAGCTACGAATTAATTCCTGTCCACTGAAACTCCCTATCTCATTTCCCTGAATTCACCTTAAAAATTTCTTATCAGTTCTCTTTAATAAGAAAACATGTTTCCATCACAAAGATAATTACTTCCTGAAAAAATGAACGGCACTTCCGAAATTTAAGTTTTGAATACTTCAACAATATATATTCTCACAATAAGCGCTTACACAAGCTAGCACAATACAGACAACGTGAGACAAGATGAGCTGAGACAAAATGACAAATGAGAGCGAGACGCTATTGTCTCGACTATTTATAGACTTATACAAAAGTTGACGTAACTATAACTTCTTACGCGTAGAAGTTCTTAGTACAATACTTGTTCTTTTCAAATGGTTATTCTCAAATAATTCAGACTTATACAAAAAATTACTGAAATTATTTAAAATCATGGGTTACGGACGTATAAGAAAGGCTTCACTGCTCTTTATGCTACACCTCAGTGTAAATTAAATATTCCGATGGAACGGGTCTTTCATTATGATTCTGAATACGTTAAATTACTGATTCCATAAAAAAGGTTTATAACACAAGCAGGCAATGCTCACGCAGTGTTAAGAGTAAAGAACGAGATTCTGAGGGTCTCGGGATCGAGTCTTTGTGCAGTAACTTTTTTTCATTTTCAATTTTTACATTACTTTGCAAATAAAGCGAAATAATTCTCAAAATATTGCATTCATTAACATTATTATAAAAGGCATAAACATGAAAGGCAAAAGAAAATTTGGCGTTGTGAATAAATTTCCAGGCTGGAATAGTAAGATAAATATGAGAAATTCATATACAAAATTAGATATTGTTATTATTTTACAGCTGATGATTTATACGCATTTGCTGATATTTATCATAAAGTAGGTGATGCAGCAACTGTCTCAGAATCCTGCACGCATTGTAAACAACGCGTTTTTACATTAACACAGTTGCTTTATGGTTTCTATACAAAAACAAATTTGACTTACATTTCTAAAAGTTTCCCTCTTATCATACGGTTTGGCAGTAACACCACGAGTAATGAATTACTTCGCTAAATATTGGCAAGGACGGCTTGTGATCTGTAATGGAACGTATTTTTATGCAGTCTTCTCGGGATGTGATCTCACTTTCTCTCTCGATGGGCTGATTTTATTTGCAACGAGAATCTATTGTTCGCTTGCGGCTGCGGAAGGCTGGTTGAACGACATGATGGAACTAAAGGAATATGAATTCCTGTACAGTTTCATTACAGTCTGTTCTTGGAACGCTATTTGCAATGATCTCGTAGATGCTGTAAGTACAATCCGTTCTTGAAAATCTATTCGCAGTCCCAAATTTCCTCTGCCTCTCCTTTTCATGAAAATTTGATAAATACAGTACACTGCACATTATTTCGGTTCATTTTCATTATAAATAACGTAAAAATTGGAAATAAAAAAATAGTCTCTGCATACCATTCTGTACACTTTCTGCTGCATCAGCCGCTGCCTCGTAAATGTCCTAATATACACTGAAGCGCCAAAGAAACTGTCGTAGACATATTCAAATACAGAGATATGTAAACAGGCAGAATACGGCGCTGGTGCTGGCAAAGCCTATATAAGACAAGCGTCTGGCATAGTTGTTAGATCGCTTAATGCTGCTACAATGGCAGGTTATCAAGATTTAAGTGAGTTAGAACGTGGTGTTACAGTCGGCGCACGAGCGATGGGACACAGTATCTCCGAGGTAGCCATGAAGTGGGAATTCTCCCATACGACGATTTCACGAGTGTGCCGTGAAATCAGAAATCTGCTAAAACATCAAATCTCCGACATCGCTGCGACCGGAAAAAGATGAACGACGACCGAAGAGAATCGTTGAACGTGACAGAAGTGCAACCCTTCCGCAAATTGCTGCATATTTCAGTTCTGGGCCATCATCAAGTGTCAGCTTGGGAACCATTCAACATAAGATCATCGATACGGGCTTTCGGAGCCGAAGGACCACTCTTGTACCCTTTATGACCGCACGAAACAAAGCTTTACGCCTCACCTGGGCTCGTCAATGACTGAAAACATGTTGCCTGGTCGGACTAGTCTCGTTTCAAATCGTATCGAGCGGAGTGAGTGTACGGGTATGGAGACAACCGCATCAGTCCATAGACCCTGCATGTCACCGGGGGACTGTTCAAGCTGTTGGAGGCTCTGTAATGGTGTGCATTTGGAGTCATATGGGACCCACGATACGTCTAGATACGACTCTGACAGGTGACACTTACGTAAGCATCCTGTATGATCACCTGCAGCCACTAAAGTCCATTGTGCATTCCGACGGACTTGGGCAGGACAATTCGCCACCCCACACGTCGAGAATTGCTACAGAGTGGCTCCAGGAACACTCTTCTGAGCTTGAACACTTCCGCTGGCCACCAAATTCCCCAGACATGGACATTATTGATCTAGGATGCCTTGCAACGTGCTGTCCAGATGTGATCTCGGCCCCCTGGAGCTGTTACGGATTTATGGACAGCTCTGCTAGATTCATGGTGTCAGATCCCTCCAGCACTACTTCAGACATTAGTCAATGCTACGTCGTGTTGCGGCACTTATGCTTGCTCGCGGGGGTCCTACACGGTATTAGGCAGGTGTACCAGTTTCTTTGGCTCTTCAGTGTAAGTGGCTCATGGCTGCCCCTACCTGCGCCGAAGGCTATTTCTTCCAAACGCTTGACCATCTGGAGCTCTCACTGCTGTCAGTTTCATTTCTGGCCAACCTCAGAGTGTATTATAAATCTGGACGAAGTCGATGAGTAGATGCGGTCCCATTGTAAGTTTTTCATTTCGTGTCGCTACTCAGTATTATCACTAAATACTTATACGAAGTCAGGTGCTCAAGATTTTCTGCACTAATCTCGTAATCAAATACTATCGTGTTATTTCTCTTTATTACAGACATCCTCTTAGTTTTGGTCACACTTAAAGATACGTCTGCATTTCCGCACTATTATACCAGTTGGAAATTTCGTCCAAGTTTTTCTGCAGTGCGTTACGATCCTCCAACGATAAAACTTTGTCTCACACAACTGCATGATCTACGAACACAGACGCCGATTAATCCCCTGTTGCCGGCCGGTGTCGCCGAGTGGTTCTAGACGCTACAGTCTGAAACAGTGCGACCGCTACGGTCGCAGGTTCGAATCCTGCCTCGGGGAATGGACGTGTGTGATGTCCTTAGGTTAGTTAGGTTTAAGTAGTCTTAAGTTCTAGGGGAGTGATGACCTCAGAAGTTAAGTCTCATAGTGCTCAGAGCCTGTTCGGCCGCTGAAGTGCGCCTTCGGGCGTGGGCACCATACATCGCGGATCGGGGGGAGACGGGATAAAAGTTGGCCTTGCCCCTTCAGAAGGCTATTTCGTCAGTGCACCCGACGATGGTGACACATCTGACAGCCCAAATATTGTGCCTGTTCGACTTTATAAACCGGCAGTACATGTGTGGCTCAGCTCAAAATGCCGAGGGAATATGTAGCATCTGTAATTACGATTAATCAGGACCATAAAAACTTAATAACAAGACTATTACAAAGACACATCAAAGCACAAAAGAGCTCAAACTTGTAGGGAAGACAGAGTTTGGGACACATCTAACAAATAACTGAGGATTTAGGGTGCGAGTGCTGGTCTGAGAAGAAGAGGATGGCCCAAGAGAGGGATTCTCGTGACGGACTGTATCAAAGAAGTCAGATGACTAATGACTCAAAAAACATGAGGCAGTGGAGACATTAAAAAATACATCAGTACAATGTATGTTGTGATGGTACATATGGTATTTGAAAACTGAATCAAACTCCAAAACCATTTATTATAAATTACGAAGAAAGTTAAAGCAAAATACACTTTTTCCAAAATCCTAAGCATTTCTTTGCAGCGCTTAGCAAAACCAAAATTTTATCCAATATTTTGCCTGTCAGTCGGTTCCTTTGTTGATACAAAATCTGCACGTCTGTGAAAATACTCTGCTGAGATGGAAGTGACGTGGCAATATACCATAGTATAATATTTAAAGGAGATTTGATTACAGTTTGGAAATGGCAAATGTCGTGTGACTAGGGCCTCCCGTCGGGTAGGCCGTTCGCCGCTTGCAAGTCTTTCGATTTGACACCACTTAGGCGAGTTGCGCGTCGATGGGGATGATATGATGATGGACAGCACAACACCCAGTCCCTGCGCGGAGAAAATCTCCATCCCAGCCGGGAATCGAACCCGGGCCCCTAGGATTGACATTCTGTCGCGCTGACCACTCAGCTACCGGGGGCGGATAGTTTGGAAATTTTGTTCTGTGATCCACCTAACTTTCCTACGAATCTTCGTTCTTTCTACAGGAGTTCTCACATGAATAAAAGATACATCAAATGTATTGCACTACTTTATGACGATCACACTTTGAGGAGACGAACAGGATTTAAGAAAAAAAGAAAGGAGTAGGTTCGCAAAATCGATCTATCGGACTAGAGGAATATCAGCGAATCGATTATATGGTAGCGTTAGGAGTACGTCAGTACGAATGTTCCAGCCTAACGTCTGTCGTGTGTCGGCGAGCAGTGCAAAGGGGGGAACGGTAGGCTTACACCACTCCATCCTCTGCTGGTAAGTGGTACGAGCATCAGGATGCTCTGTGATTGTGTTTTTAGGACCAATGCCCTCACTGTAGTACTCCTAAAATACCAGCCGAGAAAAGCCACAAATTTTTTTTGTAAAAATCGGCCAAAAGAAAGCGAGCTTTCCCACTTCTGCGTGCGCCACACACAATTTCCTTTACGAAGGTGAAACCTGGCTGAAACCAGCATGTCGCTATAGGTCACCAGTCTCGACAAAATTCATCTTATCTAGCACACCTATTTGCGACAGCACACGCCGGTGATAGAGCCAGAATGAAACATCCACAACACATCGGTTTGAGATACCGGAATGTGATTTTGGCGAACGTCAGTACACACATTTTTTTACCACATGGTTAGTATGGAAAACTTTGTTACCTGCCACGTTATTCTACTAACTACAGACCATTTTGAAGAAAAAATGTAATTTTTAAGGGCTATTGGTAACTGGTGAAACGAGAAACTGCGCGTTTTGGAACAACATAACTAAAGCTATTACTCGCGTACTTTTGTGCCGAGGATGGTCTTTTCCATAAGCTTTGACCTTACTTTATCCAGTTCCTCACTTAATAAACCACTGCCGAACGTGGTAGCCGTGGGATCTGAAGCGCCTTGTCACCGTTCGCGCGGAGGTTCGAGTCCTCCCTTGGGCATGGGTGTGTGTGTTGTCCTTAGCGTAAGTTAGTTTAAGTTAGATTAAGTAATGTGTAAGCTTAGGGACCGATGAACTCAGTAGTTTGGTACCATGGAACTTACCACAAATTTAATTTTTTTTTCAGAATTTTCTTTCTGTGGCGTCTGTGCAACATGGTAGTGAGGTGACACTGTAAACTTCATTGTTTTTCACTAAAAGAATCAAACTTTAACATGACAATAAGAGAAACGTAGGTTTCACTCAAAATTTGCCACTCATTACGCTTCTCAGAAAGTTAAAAATGGTTAATAAGCCAGGCAAATATAAATTGCTGCGTTTGTTGAATTTTCAGCGCAATTATTTTTCGATAGTAACCAAACCAGATAAGACAGTAGATCGTTTTAGTCACCATGCAAATGTAGGCGTGGATGGGCTCCGCTTAACATTTACAAAAAATGTGTTTCAGTTTAGAATGGCTCTTCCCCTCCAGCGCTCTGCATTTCCCCTACAGCGCCTGCACCTGCCCACGACCCCCACCACTAACGCTCTTCCCAAGCACACTCCACCGACTGAGTTGATTGCTTCCTTCAAGTTGTTGCACAGATTTCGTACAAAATAATGAGTGCATAATTCACCCGATATCTGAAGCTGCAACTGAATGAGGCCATCGTTTTCGAACAACCTAGTGAGCTCATTGTTTTCATTCGGTTGTTTCCATGACTACTGGCTTCACAGGTGTCAGTGAGGTCTGGAAATGCGTGTGCAGTTACTGAGGCTCTTGGATGTTCGAAAGTGTTCTCAAGATGGGTATCACAAAAGCTCCCAACAGGCCATAAGATTCAAAGACACGTCATTTCATGTCAAGTGTTTGAGCAGTTCGAGGTCTTTATGTCATTGATTATTACAGGTGACGAAACCTAGGCGCATCATATTGGCTCTGAAGCAAGAACACAGTCACTGCAGAGGCACCATCCGCTATCATCAAAAAGAGAAGATGTTCAAGGTAGCTCCCTCTGCTGGGAAATACATGGCGACAATCGTTTGGGAAAATGGTAGTGTCATTCTCGTGGAGGTGTCGCCAAATGGGTGAACCATGAATTCAGAGACATAAGCGAAGACCCTGGATAAATTCTAGAGTTCTTTCCGACGTGTTCGGACTGACAATAATCCAAAATAAATCTTTCTCCAAGACGTAAAAGCTCGTACACAGAAGCATCAGTGCCCGGGAATACCTCATTACCTTGGGTCGGACACCATCGCCTCATCCAGACTGTAGCTCAGGTTTGGTGCCTTCCGACTTCCATTTCGTACTGCCACTTAAACATTCTATACGAGGGCACACTTGGAAGCGAAGAGGGCGAAATTCATGCAGTGAAAACAAGGCTATGAGCACAGCACAAGTTCTCTTACCAACATGAAAGACATGCGCTTCCACAACGCTGACGCAACGTCGTAGAATGTGAGTTAGTTAGTTAGTTACATGTTCCATAGATGATCTGGACGTTTATTTCATCTAAGTGATGTAGAACGGGTCAGTTTGCATGTTAAATATTCATGATTGCTATTAGCATTCATGATGATTTTAATTATTTTAGTCCATCTCATGGAACTACATTTAAAAACAAGTTTTTTTTTCAGAAAAAAGGATTGAAATTCATCGGTGAAACAAAAGGAGGTATCCAGAAGAAATTATTTAAATTTAGGTTTAATACTTGATTTGCGATCTGTCAGACATTTAATGTTGTTAGGCAAATCAAAAATTTTTGTTGTTGCATATTGAACTCCTTTCAAAGCCGCTGACAGTTCTAATAATGAATGATAGAGGTTATTCTCCCGACTACTGTTGTACGTATTGACGTCACTATTTTCCTCAAACTGTGATGGATCATTTATGATGAATTCCATTAGCGAATATATGTATTGTGAATGAGCAGTTAAAATGCCTAGATCTTTGAAGAGGTACTTATACGACGTCCGTCGGTGAACTCCAGATATTAGTCTTACTGCTCGCTTTTTTCAATCAGTACTGTCTTCCTAAGTGATGAGATACCCGAGAAAATTATTCAATAAAATATTATTGTGTGGAAATTTGCAAAATATTCCGGGAGACCGCTTCGTTTATTTGCAAGATTAGGAACTATACGAACACCAAAGTAGCTGAACTTAACTCCTCAAGTTATATGGTTCTTCCAGTTAAAGTTTTCGTCAGTATGTGCAAGCAAAAATTTTGAGTATTCTACCATATTTATTGACTGCTGCTCATGTTGTACGTCAATAGTTGGTACTGTATAACTCCATTTGCTGTCCAGAACTAAATACAGTTTCTTTTTTCCAAAAGTTAGGGAGTGGGCATTATCTGAGAGCAACTGTATAATTCTTTGGAAATATCATTTATCGTCGAGACTGAGATTTTCACTCTGCAGCGGAGTGTGCGCTGTTATGAAACTTTCCTGGGAGATTAACACTGTGTGCCGGACTGAGACTCGAGCTCGGGACCTTTACCTTTCGCGGGCAAGAATTCTACCATCTGAGCTACCCAACAACGAGTCACGCCCCCTCCTCACAGCTTTACATCCGCCAGTATCTCGTCTCCTACATTCCAAACTTCACAGAAGCTCTCCTGCGAACCTTGCAGAACTAGCACTCCTGAAAGAAAGGATATTGCGGAGACATGGCTTAGCCACAGCCTGGGGGATGTTTCCAGAATGAGATTTTCACTCTGCAGTGGATTGTGCGCTGATATGAAACTTTCCTTGCAGGTAGGAGACGAGGTACTGTAGGAAGTAAAGCTGTAAGGAGGGGGCATGAGTCGTGCTTGGATAGCTCAGCTGATAGAGCACTTGCCCGCGAAAGGCAAAGGCCCCGAGTTCGAGTCTCGGTCCGGGCACACAGTTTTAATCTGCAAGGAAAGTTTCATCATTTATCGTACTTTCTGTTGCTTCCTCTCTCTGTAACACTATATCGTCTTCAAAAACCACCAATTCTGCTTGTTGAATGTTAAGTGAAGTTCATTCACGTATAGGTACATAAGGAATAGGAGTGGACCAAAATTGAACCCTAAGGGACTCCGTTTGTGATTTGTCCTCAGTCACCAAATATTCTAGCCTCCCGACATTGTTTGAATTTTGATGGAGACTATGCGTAAGAATAGGAAGTGATATAAAAGAACAGGAAGAACAGGAAGCGTTAAGTGCCCTCTGCTGTTTCGTTGTCAACATTAACGATTTAGGCGACAACCTCATCTTACATTGGTTTTAGATGATGCTGCCATTTACCATCTAACAGAGTCGTCAGAGGATCAAATTGCAAAATTCCAAATGACTTCTACATGTTCTCTGAATGGTGCGAAAAGTGGCAGTTACCTTTCAATATGAGTACAAAAAAATCCTTTAAATTGCGATTACAGGATGAATCATACAAAATAAAGTGTGTCAGTACGGCCAAATACCTACGAATTGCAATTACGAACTCAAGCTGGGACGACCACACAGATAATGTGTGGAAGGCAAACCAAAGACTATGTTTTATTGGCAGAACACTTAGAAGGTCAAAAAGTCTACTAAAGAGACTACCTACACTACGCTTGTTCGTCCTCTACTGGAGTACTGCTGTGCTGTATGGGATGCTTACCAGATGGGATCGACGAAGGACTTCGAAAAGATTGAAGTAACGGTAGCTCGTTTGGTGTTATCGCCAAATAGGTGAGAGAGTGCCACCGATAAGGTAAGCGAAATGGAATGGCAATCATCAAAACAAAGGTGAGATCTCTTTAAGAAACATCAGTCACCAACTTTCTCCTCAGAAGGTGGAAGTATTTTACTCTCGCCAAACTACAATGGGAGAAATGATCATTCAAATAAAATAACAGAACTCAGAGATCGTGTAGAAAGACTTCAGTGGTCATCACCCCCCCCCTCCCGCCACCCGCTTGCCGCACCTCCCCCGCCCCCACCCCTACCGGAGCTGTTAGAGGGTGGAACTGCAGATAAATTGTCTTAAGGTGGTTCCCTCTGCGAGGAACTTAAGTGTGAAATGCAGAGTAGTCATGTAGATTTAGATGTAGGCAGGCCATGTAAAAGAAACGTTGACTGATATTATCAGCAGATTCTAACTTTTAGTAATAAAAGATTTCAGACAACAATATGTGGGGAATTATTTGCTCTGTTCCCCTATTAAACGGCAGAAAATCAAATAAAAAATATTGCAAAGGTAGTGTTTTTAGTACATCGATGTAAATTACCCGTCGCCAGCCGGCGGCAGAAGTTGTGGTACGGATTCGTGTCCGACCGCAGAGTCAGTACCGTCACTTCGAGTTAAATTGAATCAAATGGACGTGACAGGTGGCTCACTTTCTGATCGGTGACCTCATTACGGTGCGGTTAAAAAGTTGGTGGAAAGAGGGGGCGGCTGGCGCACAGTAGATGATGGCCAGAGAGAGGGATGAGTTCCACGGGCAGCCGGCCGATCGCAGGCTGCGGTTTATCGCTCTCAGCAATCCGTCACCGGCAGATGGCGCGTCGTCTGCGGTCGGCCTCGACCGCAATGCCGTGGCCACCAGCCGGCGCCGAAACCCCCCACCTCCCCCCCTCCCCCGCCACTGGACGTCCAATTGCCGCCATTTATTTAGGGGCGTCGCCGATCTGGGTCACGACACCCACGCCCCGCGACCACTTCTATTCTCTTTTTAATCTGTCGCCGGCGTCTGCCCTTTCGCCCTCTCTGTCTCACACCGCATTTCGTTCTACCTTCCCTCTCACGCACTGCGGCGCCCCTCTACCGCCCCACAAACCCTCTATCGTCGATACGAGCGTCGCTAGGGGATGGGGCGTGGCGTTGCAGCCCGAGCGATTTCTGTCTCTGGCCCATCACTAGCTCCTTGGCTCGCGCCGTAAAGCAGCGTGACGACCCGCAGAGAGAGGACGTATTTAGTATTTGTTCCGACCACTGCGCGCCGTATAGCTGCCGTCCAAACACCCCCGCGTCCTCGGTGGCCACCGCTTCCTTGCTGATGCAGCCTCTCTCGCTGCGCTGCCCTGTATTTCTCCGGAAATATCACGCAGCTCGGCTCGCGTGGGTGGAGGAAGGACTCGCGTGGGTGGAGGAAGGACTTGTCCGTTGCCGATAGCGACCGGGAAAACAATTTAGCGACGTCCGTACATCGGAGATTTTCATGCGCAGGGCACGTCGAACGAATACCTCCGCGACCGGCCAATCCTCTCTCGCTCTCCTTCTTTTTTACCCATTTCTCCTTCTACCCCATCAACTTGCCCACCCCCCCTCCTCCATCCTGTCTTTCTGTCTCGGCTACTCTTTCTCCCTCTGTCCACCCTATCCCGTATTTGCCATCCCTCCTCTCGACCCCCACCGTCGATGGCCAGCCCAGTGCGTTCCGGCAGCAAAAGCCGCCGGCATCCTCCCTGAATTATTCCGACGCCCCCGGCGGGTTCCTGCGCGGCCTGCTTAAATTAATTGGGCGGATTTAAAGCCGGATGGCGGCAAACAAGCTGGCGGCCGCTGGCTTCGTTAGACCGCCGTAAGCGGCCGCAGTGTTTAACGGCGTGCCTCTCCTCACTTATCACCGCCATCGCCACCTCGGACCAGCCTTCAGCAACGCCTAGTCCTGTTCCCTCGTAACTGTCACAACCAATTAGATGCGACGTCCCGGAGCTGGTTTAGCATCTGAAAGCGGCGCGGTGAAAGTGAAACTAACTGAAAACATCCCGTCTGAGTAGCAAGTGGGAGGTATTGGACCTCTTCCTCTGCCTAGTTAATGGAGACTCTTTTGTAGAAAACAGAAATACACCAATCCCAGAATTTTATCTGCAGAAAAGTTTCGGAAAAATTTTCATTCTCAGTGCTGTATTGTGCTACAGTAGGAAGTGTAAGACGTGTATATATCTAATGTCTATTCTCAAACCACAATTTATGAAAGATGTTTATATTTTATTAATAGGATTAAGTAGGAATAATTAATATTTGTCGTGTTGGAAATAATTGTGGTAGCAGGTAATGTCTGCACCAAAGTATTGTTGGCAGGAGAGACCGCCCATTGATATAATTTTAAAAAGGTCGGGAGAGACCGCGTATGGATACATTTTAAGAAAAGAGGGGGGAAGACCGCGCATTGATACATTTTACAATGGTAGCAGGGATTGTCTGCACCAGAAGCATTGTTGGTGGGAGAGACCGCACTTTGGCGTTCGTAGGAAGCCAGTAGTAAGCGAGATATGAAGTGAGTCGGTAGCAGGTCTGAAGCGAGAGGCTGAGAGGAGCGGTGTGCCTGCCAACCACCAGCTATGATTTACAAGAGATTATAAACGGATGTACAGAGACATCAGCTAACTATTATCATAAGAGGAACTAATATTATTGAATTATTTTTCTTTTGAATAACTCAAGACTACTAAAGGTATGTTTGCGCAATGCTAGTTGTAAGATTACTGTAAAAAGTAAGTCCTATTTGAACGTTTGTAAAATCATTTCATTCAGAATATAATTAATTTTTGCCAGCAATATTGCATTACTGATTATAACCCGTCCCAAAAACCATCAACGTAAAACTTTGCAAAATTTTATTGTTGTCAAGAAAAAGTTTAACTATGAATTACGTAACTCCAGTCAAATTAATTAAAGAATGACGTCAGCTTTGGTAATAAATACAGCCATTTATTATGACAGCCCACCAGCAGATAATAGAGTATAGTAAAACAGAATAGCCGGCCGAAGTGGCCGTGCGGTTAAAGGCGCTGCAGTCTGGAACCGCAAGACCGCTACGGTCGCAGGTTCGAATCCTACCTCGGGCATGGATGTTTGTGATGTCCTTAGGTTAGTTAGGTTTAACTAGTTCTAAGTTCTAGGGGACTAATGACATCAGCAGTTGAGTCCCATAGTGCTCAGAGCCATTTGAACCATTTTTTAAAACAGAATAAGTATATTCATGTCGCAGTTAGATGTAGCAGTCAGGTAACGATCCAGTAACAGTAAAAAAGGTAACAGTTTTGGGTTATTGCAGGTAACGACTGAGGGCCACGATGACGAAACAGTCTACGTTTCGTCGAAATAATCAGAAAATCACTTTCAATAAGCAGCATTTAAATTTTATGCGAAGATCGAGAAAGAGAATTAATTTCGAAGGGAAGATTTCAATTGTTATTACTAAGCAAGAATAGAAATCCTAAGGGAACGTTTCATAGGTTATTGTAGAAGGGAAGGTTGCATAACAAAAGAGATATAGAGGAGACGGGAAGGTTTCAGAAGGAAGAATCCCCTCCGACACTCGAGACTGGGGGGGGGGGGGGGGGGAAGGGTGGTAGGAGGGTGAGGGGGTGCACAGTACAGTACTGAGAATGGAAATAAACTTCCCGAAACTGCTTTGCAAATACAAGGACGGAAAAGAAAAGTAGCTATTCGGTCGACTCCTTGCCCCTACAAAATGAGCCACCCAGCTGCAGATCCAACCAGGCATCCTTCTTGTGGAATTGATCCAAGATTCTACATCTACAGCTACATGGGTACTCTGCAAATCACACTTATGTGTACGAATGCGGTACTGCATCAGTGAACCGCCACGTAAGGTGGACCGGAGCGCTTTACTGTCAGTATTCACGGTTGTCTCCTAAGATAGCTCAACCGTTTGCAGCCGAAAAGTTAACATAAGACGAAGTTTCGTCTCGTGCCAGTTACCACAATTTTATGGCTCTAATGGGTAGCAGTTTTCGGCAAGAACATGTATATTTTGAATTATCCCATTTTTTCGGTTAACCGTACAGTCTCGCGTCCGCATCTACATCTACATATACCCTGCTAAAGTGCCCAGCGGAAAGTTCACCGAACCATCTTCACAATAATTGTCTATTATTCCAGTCTCTAAAACATCTATATCTTCCCGTGCGAGCTCTGATTCCCCGTATTTTATCATGATGATCGTTTCTCGCTATGTAGGTCGGCGTCAACAAAATATTTTCGCATCCGGAGGAGAAACTAGGTGACTGAAATTTCGTGAGAAGATTCCGCCGCAACGAAAAACGTCCTTCTCTTAAACATGTCTATCCCAAATTCTGCACCATTTCAGTAGCACGCACTCCGCCATTTCGGAATATTACAGAACCTGCTGCTCTGCTGAACTTGATCGATGTACTCCGTTACTGCTATCTGGTAAGGATCCCAGACCGCGCAGTGGTACTTTGAAAGTGGTGATTTCAATATTAATTGTATAAGTGATTGTGCAAGAAAGAGGCTGCTGGTAGACCTCCTTAATTCATATAATCTTATGCAAACCGTATTCTTTCCAACGAGAGTGCAAGGGAACAGTAGAACAACCATAGACAACATTTTTGTTCATTCCTCATTACTAGAAGGGCATTCTGTTAGCAAAAAGGTGAATGGCCTTTCAGATCATGATGTACAAATTTTAACTCTAAAAGATTTTTGTGCTGCAACACGTGTTAAATATAGTCATCAGCTGTTTCGGAAAGCTGATCCAGTTGCTGTAGAGACCTTTGTAAGCCTTATCAAGGAACAAGAGTGGCAAGATGTTTGTAACGCTGATACAGTAGACGATAAATATAATGCTTTTCTCAAGACTTTTCTCGAGCTTTTGAAAGTTGCTTTCCGTTAGAACGTTCAAAACAGGGTACTGGCACAAACAGGTAGCCTGGGTGGCTGACTAGAGGGATAAGAATATCTTGTAGAACAACGTGGCAATTATATCAAAACGTTAGAAACAGTCAATATCTAAATGCAGCAGCCCGTTACAAATAGTATTGTAAGGTGCTTAAAAATGTTATTAGGAAGGCAAAAAGTATGTGGTATGCAGATAGAATAGCTAAGTCTCAGGATAAAATTAAAACCATATGGTCAGTCGTAAAGGAAGTGGCTGGTCTGCAGAGACAGGCCGAGGATATAGAATCAGTACGTAGTGGGAATGTCCGTGTTACCGATAAGTCGCATATATGTACAGTATTTAATAATCACTTTCTGAACATAGCAGGTGAACTAAATAGAAACCTAGTCCGAACAGGGAATCATATAGCGCTCTTAGAAAAAAGCGTTGCGAGACGGTTACCTGAAATGCTCCTCCCTGATACTGACAAGAGGGAGATTGAGTTAATAATTAAATCACTAAAGACCAAGAACTCTCATGGATATGACAGGGTATCTAGCAGAATACTGAAGTATTGCTCTATGTATGTTAGCCCAGTACTTAGCCATATCTGTAACTTTTCCTTTAGGAGTGGTCGGTTTCCTGACCGATTAAAGTACTCGGTAGTGAAGCCACTTTATAAATAGGGAGACATTGATAATGTTGACAATTTTAGACCTATTTCTATGCCATCGGTGTCTGCTACAGTTATCGAGAAGGTCGTATATACAAGGTTACTGGAGCATTTAAATTCACATAATTTGCTGTCAAATTTTCAGTTTGGTTTTAGAAATGGTTTAACAACTGAAAATGCTATATTCTCTTTTATCTGTGAGGTTTTGGACGGATTAAATAAAAGGTTGCGAACGCTAGGTGTTTTCTTTGATTTAACGAAGGCTTTTGACTGTGTTGACCACAAAATATTACTGCAGAAGTTGGACCATTATGGAGTAAGGGGAGTAGCTTACAATTGGTTCGCCTCTTACTTTAAGAACAGAAAGCAGAAGGTAATTCTCCGCAATATTGAGAGTGGTAGTGATGTTCAGTCCCAATGGTGCACTGTTAAGTGGGCGTTCCCCAAGGGTCAGTGCTGGGGCCACTGCTGTTTCTTATTTATATAAATGATATGCCTTCTAGTATTACAGGTGATTCAAAAATATTTCTGTTTGCTGATGACACCAGCTTGGTAGTGAAGGATCTTGTGTGTAATATTGAAACAGTATCAAATAATGTAGTTCATGAAATAAGTTTGTGGCTTGTGGAAAATAATTTGATGCTAAATCACAGTAAGACTCAGTTTTTACAGTTTCTAACTCACAATTCAACAAGAACCGATATTTTGATCAGACAGAATGGGTGTATTATAAGCGAGACGGAACAGTTCAAGTTCCTAGGCGTTCGGATAGATAGTAAGCTGTTGTGGAAAGCCCATATCCAGGATCTTGTTCAAAAACTAAATGCTGCTTTATTTACCATTAGATCAGTATCTGAAATAAGTGACACTTCAACACGAAAAGTAGTCTACTTCGCATATTTTCATACGCTTATGTCGTATGGTATTATTTTTTGGGGTAATTCTTCTGATTCAAAAAGGGTATTTTTGACTCAAAAACGGGCTGTTCGAGCTATATGTGGTGTAAGTTCAAGAACCTCTTGTCGACCCCTATTCAATAGTCTGGGAAAAATGACATTGCCCTCACAGTATATATTTTCTTTAATGCCGTTTGTTGTTAGCAATATTAGCCTATTCCCAAGAGTTATCAGCTTTCACTCAGTTAATACTAGGCAGAAATCCAATCTGCATGTGGAATGCACTTCCTTGACTCTTGTGCAGAAAGGAGTGCAGTATTCTGCTGCATCCATTTTCAATAAGCTACCACAAGAACTCAAAAATCTTAGCAGTAGCCCAAACTCTTTTAAGTCTAAACTGAAGAGTTTCCTATGGCTTACTCCTTCTATTCTGTCGAGGAGCTCCTGGAAGAGCTAAAAAATTAAGCAAATTCCAGTGTTACATTGTTGATTTTCTTCATTTAAACTTACGACTTGTCACCTGAATATGTTTTTTTTATATTTTATTTTATCTGTTTCTAATATCGTGTTATAATTTCATATATTGACTCGTTCCATGACCATGGAGACTTCTCCTTAATTTGGTCCCACGGAACAATAAATAAATAAATAAATAAAATAAAAAAGTGGACGGACTAGCGTAGTGTAGGCAGTCTCCTTGGTAGATCTGTTACATTTTCTAAGTATCCTGCCAATAAAACGCACACTTTGGTTTGCCTTCCCCACAATTTTCTATGTGTTCTTTCCAATTTAAGTTGCTCGTAGTTGTAATGCCTAGATATTTCCCGTACTTTACGGCCTTTATATTTGACTGATTTGTCGTGTAACCGAAGTTTAATCAATTCCTTTTAACACTCATGTGGATGACGTCACACTTTTCATTATTTTGGATGAGCTGCCAATTTTCGCACCATACAGACATCTTTTGTAAATAGTTTTGCAATTTGTTTTGATCTTCTGATGACTTTACTACACGATAAACGACAGCATCATCTGCAACCGACTCAGATTGTCTCGTATATCGTTTATGTACACAGGGAACACCAGAGGGCATATAACACTACCTTGGGGAACACCAGAAATTATCTCTGTTTTACTCAATAACTTTCCGTCAGGTGCTACGAACTGTGATGTTTCTGACAGGAAATCACGAATCCAATCACGAAACTAAGGCGAAATTCCATAAGCATGCAATCTGACTACAAGTCGCTTTTGTGGTACAGTGTCAAAAGCCTTCTGGAAATCTAGAAATACGGAATCAGTTTGAAATCCTATGCCAGCAGCACTCAACACTTCTTGCGTAAAGAGCTAGTCGTGTTTCACAAGGGCGATGTTTCCTTAATCTGTGTTGACTGTGTGTCAATAGACCGTTCTCTTCGAGGTAATACATCATGTTCGAACACAATATATGTTCCAAAACCCTGCTGCATATCGACGTTAATGGTAAGGATCTGTAATTTAGTGCGTTACTTCTACTACCTTTCTTGAATACTGGCGTCACCTCTGCAACTTTTCAGTCTTTGGATATGGATCTTTCGCCAAGCGAGTGGTTAAACATTGTTACGTATAGAGCTGCTGCATCCGAGGACATCTACTTCTGAGTTACTCATGTTGGCAGCAGTTCTTGATTCAAATTACGAAATATTTACTTCGTCTTCTTTGGTGAAGGAATTTCGGAAAGCTGTGTTTAGTAACTCTGCTTTAGTAGGTTAGAGGAAGTATCTGATTCTCCGAACTCTTCTGTCTCTCATATAAACTGCATGACATGAAAGATGGAGCACACAGAAGGCGAGGAGGGAACGGGATGAAATTCCACGGATTAAGAGCTTGTGTGGTGTTAGTACAGTTATTACAAATTCGAGTCAAATTTACAGAGAAGTTGGCAGTATGAGGCTATTTATCAGTATGACTCTGCACCATCCTTAGCGTGGATCCATGCACTGATCCGGTTGGGAAGGGTGTCATAAAGCCGCTGTATTCTCTCCGGAGACAAGCTGGTTCACAGCAACTGTAGCCAGTCCTTGATACCCTGCTTACTGATGCTATGAAGGCGTTGACATCTAAAATGACCCCATCGTTTTCTTTTGGGGACAGATCTGGGAAACTTGCTGGCCAGTGGTGTATCTCAGTATCATGCAGACAGTTCATAGATACACATATGTATAGACGAGCATTGTCCTGTGCGGTGTCACCGCCAGACACCACACTTGCTAGGTGGCAGCCTTTAAATCGGCCGCGGTCCATTAGTATACGCCGGACCCGCGTGTCGCCACTGTCAGTGATTGCAGACCGAGCGCCACCACACGGCAGGTCTAGAGAGACTAGCACTCGCCCCAGTTGTACAGCCGACTTAGCCAGAGATGGATCACTGACAACTACGCTCTCATTTGCCGAGACGATAGTTAGCATAGCCTTCAGCCACGTCAATTGCTACGACCTAGCAAGGCGCCATTAACAGTTTATATAGATATTATAACATGTACCGTCAAGAGCGATGTACACCAATTATGGATTAAAGTTAAGTATTCCAGCGGCTACGTACTTTTCTTTATAGCATTCATTACGTATCCTGTTTCAGACCTCACGCCAGCCTGCGTGAGTTTAAACGCGTGCATTTCAGCCACCTCTATCAACACAGTGTTGGCTAATCTGCCAACACAACATCCTGCTGATAAATGGCACCAATGTAGCGTCAGATGAGAGGTAACATATGAGGATGTCAGGTATCTGTGAAGTTACGTTGTGCCGTTAGAGTTCCTTCGATTACAACCAGCCTTGAGCCGTGACTTGAGCTCACAATTGAAGCCCCCCCCTCCCCCCTCAACGTCACACTATAATGCCAGGTGTAACACTGCTCTAACCTGCAAAATATTACAAGAATGGAATATCTATCTCCTAGTCGCAGCCATAGTCGCCGAAGATGGTGATCCAGGATATGCAGAACAGCGATTCATTCTTGAACTCAGTGCGACACCATCGGCAACCAAACTTTCCCATCACGGCATCACTCCAAATCCAGCCGTTTGTGTTGCAGTGTTAATGGCAGCCTAGGCATGGGACCATACTTCGGATGCTGCTAATCGAGACAGGAGGGAGACCATTCTTTGTTCTCGGATAGCAGCCGAAGAAATGAAGGGGTACGATGTGATTGGTGTACAGTAAAGCGATCCTGCCTTGTGGTAGTCAGACGTGATCGACGAGGACGTTGCGGAGGAGTATGCCGCTCCTTATGCTAATATGCATTTCAGTATTACCCGACTGTCAGTACGAATGCCCCTCAAACCCGTATACTCTGCAATTAGATTAGTCAGGCAAATGGAGGCCCAAAATAAGGCCTCTTTTAAAGTCTGCCAGATGCTAATAACGTTGTCTCACACGATACATATCATCTGTGTCCATTGCAGTCATTACTTGCGACGTTATGGCTGAGCCATCCACACACCCCTGTGGACGCGAGAAAGAGCTGTACCGGATGATGTTACCGATAATCAGTTCGTTCCACATAGAAATCCGCGAATTTAATTTCAGGTGATGCATAGTGGAAAAGTTTATGCATTTACTTTATTAAACAGGGGTGCTCTTAGCATATGTGGAATATGGGTGCTCTAACTCACAGGTGATCAAATAGAGTTTCATTAAGCCACTCACTGGTCACTATGACACCCTATTTATTACTATTTCCTGCAGACTTCAAGTTAAACCAAGTTCGATATAACATGAAATCATTGTCTTCCTTAATGTCAGTTTACAACGGAAAAATAACAGCGCCTTGGCAAAGATAGGGTAGTGAGATTGAGATGAATATGTTAAACTCATTAAGACATTTGGTGGAACGGTTAAGTTGCAGGAAATCGCACGAGGATTCCCAACTTTTAATCAGAGAAAAAGGAAGGACTGGAGATAGAATAAAGCATGCACCCGCCATTTTGACTGAGTGCACGTTTAGTTCGAGATTTCCAATGAGTAAACTTGGACTGGGAACGTAACAGCTGCAGTTGGTCATCATATCTAACGTTACTGGTGCCTGTGAACTGCGGCTGTGTTGACTGTTAATTCTAAGTCATCTGGGCTGCACCGAAGGCTGCTCTGCCTCAGCGTCCGGAATGTAATAGAAGTAATTTAAGAGATTTGGAGGACTTGGGGTAGATAACAGTCCATCGGAATTTCTAAAATCATAGGGGAAAGTGGCAACAAAAGGACTATACAAGTTGGTGTGTAGAACGTATATCATCCACACTATTCCGAATGCTGCAAGAACTGACAAGAGAGAGAATTATCGCACAGCCAGCCAAACAGCTCGTGCATCCGAGTAGCTGACAAGACTAATATACAGAAGATTGGAAAATAAAACTGAACACATGTTAGATGATTATCACAGGAGCCAAGGGGGCATAACAACAGTGGACGGCGAAGAACGAAGTGCTCGGATTGAAAAGGGTGTAACACAAGGATGTAGTCTTTCGCCCCTACTGCTCAATCCGTACATCGAAGAAGCAGTGATGGAAGTAAAAGAAAGGTTCAGGACTGGAATTAAAAGTCAAGGTGAAAGGATATCAATGATACGAGTCGCTGATCACATTGTTATCCTCAGTGAAAGTGAAGAATAATTACATGATCTGCTGAATGGAATGAACAGTCCAATGAATACACAATGTGGACTGAGAGCAAATCGAAGAAAATCAAAAGTAATGAGAAGTAGCAGCAATGAGATCAGGCCTGATGGTCACAGAGCAGCTAAACAACCCATGACGGACGGAGCAAGGAGGACATCAAAAGCAGGCTTGCACTAGCAACAAGGACATTCTTGGCCAAGAGAAGTCTACTAGTATCAAACATAGGCCTCAATTAGAGGAAAAAATTTCTGAGAATGTACGTTTGGAGAACAGCATTGTATGGTAGTGAAACATGGACTGTTGGAAAATCGGAACAGAAGAGAATCGAAGCATTTGAAATGTGGTGCTACAGTCGATTGTTGAAATTGGGGTTGAATGATAAGGTAAGGAATGAGGACGTTCTGCTCAGAATAGTAGAGGAAAGGATTATGTCGAAAGCCGGCCGAAGTGGCCGTGCGGTTGTAGGCGCTACAGTCTGGAACCGAGCGACCGCTACGGTCACAGGTTCGAATCCTGCCTCTGGCATGGATGTGTGTGATGTCCTTAGGTTAGTTAGGTTTAATTAGTTCTAAGTTCCAGGCCTCAGAAGTTAAGTCGCATAGTGCTCAGAGCCATTTCAACCATTTTTTTGATTATGTCGAAAACAATGACAAGGAGAAGGGGTAGGATGACAGGACACCTGTTAAGACATCAGGGAGACTTCCATGGTACTAGGGGGTGCTGTAGAGAGCAAAAACTGTGGAGGAAGACAGAGATTGAAATACATCCAGCAAATAATTGAGGACGTAGGTTGCAAGTACTATTCTGTGATGAGGAGGTTGTCATAGGTGAGGTATTCGTGGCGGGCCGCATCAAACCAGTCAGAAGACTAATGACTCAGAATAAAAAGAAATTGACGCGACCTAATACATAAAACGCTTGTACTGAAGCTAGTGGTTTGTTGTCACCATCCGTACTCATGAGACGCAACTCCGTGTGCCTTCTTCCTTCGCAAGGTGTAAATCGAGTTGAAGGGTGAAAATACGATTCAGTGGAGTATATTCAAGTGGAATCGCAGATGGTACTGAACGTTGTTAACAAAAAAAGTCTTCTAGGATGGCTTTCAAATGTGTCAGAAACGTCTGACTCAGTTGTTCGCTACTAAGGAGATTACTTTCCAGGTGACCTTATTTTTAGACCCAAATATGATTCAATAATTTTTATTAACATATTTAGTGAACTTTTGGATACATGAAATGAGAAAATAACAGCAACTACGCCTGGGCTCAAATGACTCTGAGAACTATGGGACTTAACATCTGAGGTGATCAGTTCCCTACAACTTAGAACTACTTAAACCTAACTAACCCAAGGACATCACACACATCCATGCCCGAGGCAGGATTCGAACCTGTGACCGTAGCGATCGCGCGGTTCCAGACTGAAGCGCCTACAACCGCACGGCCACTTCGCTCCCTAAACTACGCCTGCTTTTTTCTGCATTAATAGTTAACGAACTCAAGCACACTGTCCGCTGTAATACGAAAGAAAGATTCACCTCTCACGTATGTATGATCCTTAAATATTTACAACTTCATGTCGTTCACAAAGTGCTATATTGCTACTAACTGAGCACCGATCACCTCAAAATAGATGCTTGTCTGGTGGCGTAATTTTTTGAAGTTATCCAAGTTGCGTAGGTCCGACACTATCCGAGGTTCCGACAGTCGTAACCCTCAGATAAAATATCAGTTTTTAACGGAACGCGGAGGAGTAAACCGTACTTTCTGCTTGTACGTCATACCATTACCGTAGCGTTTTGAGAACGGACAACCGCTGGTCACGACTCGGTTAAGCTATGCGTGCATTCTGAATATTCAGTACTCCTAGTCACGGGGCAGGAAGCGTTTCTGAGGCTGTTACCAGCTGTTGTAAAAATTGCACTTAGGTCTTACGGCGATCAGGCGCTCTACGACACCCGCAATTTTTGCTTAGGTGAGTTTAGATAAGGGGGGCATTTCGAATTTTGCATACAGATAACACAGGGAGAAAACAACAGCGAAATAGCAAATGATGGCTTGGTTACCCATTAGGTAGCGAGTCGAAACGTATATTAAATAAAAGCCAGCTTTTATCTCACCTTTAATAACCTCATTTCCTCTTTTAGGACGTAAAATATCACGCGGCCACGTTCATGGACCTGTGTCCAGTATCATAACGGTGCTTTCAACGTAGTCACTTTTACAGCCAACTCGTAAACCCGGGTAAAGTGGCCAAGACTAATACCCACGGTGTTCCGCAGCGGAAAATTTATAGGACTGGATTACGCGCACGAAATGTTTTTCGACGCGTGTCTGACGACGGCAGGCCTTTCTCGTACAGGTACTAACGATTTTGTAGGACATGCCTACCGAAATCAGTGTTCATGTCGATGGAGATGGGAAAACTGGCGTCTGATAAAGGCCAAAAATATGAAAGTAGGTTATCAAATAATAGGAATGTTGGTGGAATTTTATTGAGAAACGTTTGCAAACAAATATGTAAATATATTTTATCCATAAAGGACGCTACTGAACTCCGTGGCTGTTTCCGTGTAGGGATTAGAATAATAACCGCTACCAGACATAGTAGAAGGTGATTTTATTTAACACACGTCCTGTTTCCGACTTGTGCTCATCTTCAGGTGGTTTACACTCATGTACATGTTTCCATACGCAGTGTTGGAGGTAATTGTTTTAACTCTAACACAGATAATGTGATAGTGACTAAACACAAATGAAACATCTGGAAGTGGCTAAGCGGCAAGTGTAAAACATTACAATACGTACATGGATCCTCCACTGCGAAACCTAACGCAGTTGGCCATGGCAGTGGAGTTGGTGTAGAGTCTTGAATCGTAACGAAGCAAGAGAATGGATGCTGTTATGGGTGGCCGGTATCCTCTTTCTACAAGACAAATGCACACGTGTACTAATACGGTTCTTTATTTACACGTACTGGAGGTATTTACTTACCTTGAATAGAGTCCATGTGTCGTGGTACAAGCTCATCAGTAATGGTCTTCTTCCAGACAGTATCAGTAATCTTCCTATTACAAACTTTAGTCTCACTGCTAGTCCCACTCATCTGGTAGCTATGTACTGTCGTAGCCTGTGATCTGTTCTCTGAATAACTGACAGATGCCAAATTAGAATGAGTGAGTCCGTGAGAGATTGAGTCCCTCTGGTCAGCGGCATCGGCCTAAATACTTGATGTCGAGAGGGCGTTGGCGGTTTGTTGCTTGTCAGTGTGTCTCTAGCCTCTCTCGACACAGGCACACTTGAGCCAGCGTCTACTAATCGATCTTCACTTCATCTTTGCCTACCATTGTACTGGCGACAGCTTATGCCAGCACAGTTGGCATGACTCCACATCCCTGTTGGTACCTTCCAGAATTTCACTGTGTCTCTTCATGCTGGCCTCGCAGCAGGTTGCGCCGCGAAAAGTGGTCATTCAGGCCTCTGGCAGGTGGTCAGTGTACAAAGTTTGATGAAAATGGTAAGTATATCAAAGACATCTGTTAGTAATGCGGATTCTTGGAAAATGCTGTTCTTGTTGTTGTGGTCTTCAGTACCGAGATTGGTTTGATGCAGCTCTCCATGCTACCCTATTCTATGCAAGCTTCTTCATCCCCAAGTACCTACTTCAAACTACATCCTTCTGAATCTGCTTAGTGTATTCACCTCTTGGTCTCTCTCTACGATTTTTACCCTCCACGCTGCCCTCCAATGCTACATTGGTGATCCCTTGATGCCTCAGAACGTGTCCTACCAACCGATCCCTTCTTCTAGTCAAGTTGTGCCACAGATTCCTCTTCTCCCCATATCTCTCCAGTACGTCTTAAGTAGTTACGTGATCTATCCATCAAATATTCAGCATTCTACTGTAGCACCACATTTCGGATGCCACTATTCTCTTCTTCTATAAACTATTTATCGTCCATGTTTCACTTCCATAGATGGCTACACTCCACACAAATAGTTTCAGAAAGGACAAAACGCTGTTATCTCCCACCGGCCGCTGTGGCCGAGCGGTTCCAGGCGCTTCATTCCGGAACCGCGCTGCTGCTACGGTCGCAGGTTCGGATCCTGCCTCGGGCATGGATGTGTGTGATGTCATTAGGTTAGTTAGGTTTAAGTAGTTCTAAGTCTAGGGGACTGATGACCTCGGATTTCAAGACCCATAGTGCTTAGAGGCATTTGAACAATTTGTTATCTTCCGTGAACTAGAAATTCACAAATCTTACTACATTTACTCTTCCAGTACAGTCCGCAGCTCGTGGTCGTGCGGTAGCGTTCTCGCTTCCCACGCCCGGGTTCCCGGGTTCGATTCCCGGCGGGGTCAGGGATTTCCTCTGCCTCGTGATGATTGGGTGTTATGTGATGTCCTTAGGTTAGTTAGATTTAAGTAGTTCTAAGTTCTACAGGACTGATGACCATAGATGTTTAGTCCCATAGTGCTCAGAGCCATTTGAACCAATCTTCCAGTACATGTCAATAGAGCTTTTTCTTTTCCGAAATATGAAATACGGAATATTCGTTACATTAATTAACACGTTTTCGACAACGATCTGTGTGGTTATAATTGATGGTTTTTAGCTAGCTTCAAGGAATTGCAAGATACGAGAAAGAAAATTCCTACTCATTACAGTGTTACCCGGTGTATATAATTCCTTGATTATTTCTTTACAAAGTGACTGTTACACATATTTCCGTGATTATTTCTATTAAGTGGTTCAAATGGTTCTGAGCACTATGGGACTTAACTTCTGAGGTCATCAGTCCCCTAGAACTTAGAACTACTTAAACCTAACGAACCTAAGGACATCACACACATCCATGCCCGAGGCAGGATTCGAACCTGCGACCGTAGCGGTCGCGCGGTTCCAGACTGTAGCGCCTAGAACCGCTCGGCCACCCTGGCCGTCTCTATTAGGTCTTTGGTAAAATGTCAGAGTCATACAAGGATTGTTACATACATATGAAGGGCTTATTTCAATAGTGGTACAAGCCTATTTTTGTTCATTTTGAGATACAGAGTCCTAAAGTTAAATGAGCGCTGAAAAATCTGCAGTTGAGGTACCATAAATATTCCATTATATGGCTTCTTGCTAGAGATGAACCTTTCTTTCTGTTTTGTTTGTATCATTAATTTCAGAAGCGTTATAATCTGAAAACTGGAGGTAATGGACTTGTACCACTATTGAAATAAGCCCTTCATAAATTCTCACATAATGAAGAACTGGTTCAAGAACAGTATGTGCCTCGTTACCAGAACGTAATTAATTAGTCGATCACGGTACCTGTTGACGAGATATAAAAAAAGGATAGAAACAAAATTCTGTTTTGCACGATAGACAAGAGAATATATAATTTCGATCTGAGAGTAGGCGACCTATAAGTAGCAAACGGCAGAAGGCAGCTCTTTCTCCTAGCAGCCACGCCCGAATTCTCGGGGGCGTTTTTTGTCCGGTTGATATCTGTCGTGGGGAAACAAATTGAGTAAATTTGTCGTGAGCTGTCGGCCCGCTAATGAAATTTATGGCAGCCGCCAGCCCAACACAATGGCGGCCAACGGCCTGTGTCAAGGTCCACGCCGGACAAGTCAGCGGCGAGTCGCCGCGCCATCGAGACCTCCGCCTGCTTTGCGAGTAAACTCACCTGCCTTCTCCACTTAGTGGACCACTAGATCCATAACTTTATTTACGAGGTGAAGAGCGTTTATTCAGTGCTGACCGGTGGTGCGACAGTGAGGCTCCCCAGTGGAAATGCACTGCCGATGCGATCTGCGGTTGCATCAGTAATTTACGCGAGCTCGCCAACCATACACACAAAAGCTTGGTTCCCCGGAATGGTTCGTAAACAGCTCCAGGTACCGAAGCAAAGTGTGATATTTGCAAATGGGCAACCAATTTTTCTGCACTACTAACACACTGCTACTTCTAGCCTTCCAAGGTATTAACCATTAACGGAACCACGAATTTTTTAGTGACATTCGAAACATCTTTGAAAGCGAAATTCGGAGATTTGATGTTTGCTAACGTGTAGATTGAAATTTACAATAAATTGGATACATAAATTTTTGAATTTAAAAAGTTTCGAATGCTGTTAAAAAAATTTCGTTTTCGTTTGAAACAAGAACACGAAATGAACAACGCAAATCAGTAGGAAGTCCAGACTGAGTTTCCTGCATTATGTACGATGGAATGTAGCATCATCTGTGTAACTATTAAATTGTACTCACTTTTATGTACTCCTATACCGTGTCTAACGGGCATGAGTTCAAATACTTTCTTGTGTAGTACCTTAGTGTGTACACACATCAGAGTGTTGCTTGTTTTTTCTCTGTGTCTTAACAGTTTTCCTGCATACACGTCGTGCAGTTTAATACCTGATGTGTTCACTGTCTTAACTACACCATTAAGTGGACTACGACTGTCAGTAAAGACTTAACATTTTGCTCCTATGCGTCCACACTTCATCACCTGACCAGCTGCTTAGGGTAAAATAAGCATTAATGGTTCGCTTTAGCAACATACACTTGGAGAAAATAACCAACCTAAAAACATGCGACTTGCAACAGCTATAATCATTAGTCTGCAAATCACGTAAATACTGGTATAACATTGATTATTAAGCCGTCCTCAGTCACCAACAAGAATATCTGCACTTAATCCTGTTACACCCTGTATAAGTGTTTTATTTCCGAAAGATTGTGCACCAGATGTTTTCATTAAGATTAGGCCTCTACTTTCCAGTAAAACAACTTCTACTGTTGAAAGTGTGCGGTTAACGTCTGTACGATATTCAAGTTGTAGTATGGGTGACTGGTTAATTTTTAAACTACATCTGTAAACGTTTGAGGTTCATTTCCTGGTTGGGCCTACAATATTTTGTCTCACTTAGTGTTTCCTTGACTTAGACCAATTGTTTCTTTGATGAAAAATAGTGAGTGCTACCTTCGTTGTGACCTCTTATAAATGATCAGTGGTGTTTGTTCAAATTAAGACGGCACACCAACTCCAATATTACTATGGAGAGTAGAGGACTGTGATGTTAAAACCCACTTTCAGGTTGAGGAAGCTTTAGTTCAAAATTATATGTCTGTGCTAAATTGGAATATGCAGGATATCCAAAACCATTAGAATCAAAATTATGGTGTTATTACAGTCTCCTCTTTGATATGAGGAACTCCCTCAAACATCTGTGACGCTAATTGTATAATAACGAATGCAGCAAATACCCTAACAAGTTATTCCTTTTCGTCTTTCAAAAGCCGTTTCATTTCCCAAGGACTTCATATGATCTCACAGGAACAAACCCTCCGTGAACACATCACTAACGACTGCGTATTGTTTTTGAAGGTAGCACTATGTAATGAGCACCTCTAGATTAGTTCCACATTGTGAGCCACTTAGTGCAATGGTGAATTTGTTCGTATTGTTAAGACTCAGGTTTGGAATCTAGTTCACGTAGTGAGCTATCTGTTAGCTTCCCTACTAGAGTAATGAAGTGATGCTGGGTTAATTGCACTATTCAGTTTCTGAAGTCGATTTAATACAAATGCTATTTATTAATTAATGGTAGCAACTAAGCGAGGAATTTGTAATCAGTATCAAGTAAAAAGATCAGATGTGTTATCTACACTAACGTACTTCAGCTACGTGGTATACAAGTGTACTGTAACTAACATTATTTCCACTATACGAGCCAATAAAAAAGGACTACTGCCCGCCGAGTGATGAAATGCTGGCTAGTGACGTTGATGGCACGTGTCGCGGTAAAGATAGCACATATCTAGAACAGAGACGAACGGGGAGTTATCTCAGCCACGATACTGGCCGCAAATTGGAAATTCCACTGGTGTAATTAACTGATTGTTACGGCCCGACGTCTGGGTACGAAATATTCAGGTCTCTTCATTTTCAGCTGTAGCACCTAGAACTTTCTCAATAAATAATTTATTTTTCAATTTTTGTCATTAATTTTTACTGTGATGAGGTGAGCAGCATATTTGGATAAAATAATTTTCTCGTGATAAATACGGGATTTGGTACTTCGAACGTTTGACATTTCAACTCTTCATTTGTCCGTCATACGCGATTTCTTAAGGTTTGGTATACGGTGGGTTTTTCTCCATAAGTGTCCTAGTTTTGTTATAGGCGCCACAGTTTACAATACTGTGATTGTTTAAGCACACTGACAGATTTAATTCTCTGTTCTGTTACGTCTGCGCAGATAAACCTAATATGAGTTCTGTTCAAAATATTCCGGAACATTCGTAATTTAGTGCCGGCAGCATGTTGGAGAGAAATGCGGTTGGCGCTCTGCACTCGCCTGTGTTTATTGTGTAACTGCCGGAAGTTGCATTGTATGGCTGTTGGTCATTGTTCGGTGCCGTATAAGGCAGAACGTTGCGTCTGCCACGAATTTCGAGGTGGCAGAGTCAGGGTAGCAACGCGTCTGCATTAAATTTTGCGTGAAACTGGAGAGAACCTTTGGAGAGACACACAAAATGATGCAGGAAGCGTACGGTGATGAGTGCTTAAGCCGTACTCGACGTTACGAATGGTTCACACTGTTTAAATAAACGGTTCAAATGGCTCTAAGCACTATGGGACTTAATAGCTGAGGTCATCAGTCCCCTAGAACTTAGAACTACTTAAACCTAACTAACCTAAGGACATCACACACATCCATGCCCGAGGCAGGATTCGAACCTGCGACCGTAGCGGTCGCGCGATTCCAGACTGCAGCGCCTATAACCGCTCGGCCAGGCTCTGCTCACACACGTATCATATTTATAACATACTGATGAAAAAGCTTTGCCAGAACGAGTAAAAACCTATAAGAACGGATACGACTACAGGAACGCTAAAATAAAAATCAAAGAGAATGTATTCGTAATGTATATCAAACGATTCCGTATGATCAGACGATTATCAAACCGAAACTGGATTTTGTCTATGCAGACTATTACTAGAGTTATCGATGTTAGTTAGTAGTAACTAAAACATCGTTTATTAATTAAGTGCAGTTATCAGAATCGAGATATTTTGACGCTATGCTTCGACAGAAACGCATCAGTTACTTCAAAAGGCTTTTCTGTAAAAAGTGTCAAAATGAACATGAGCCGTGCCGTGGTATCAAGTTTCGACAAGATTAAATGATGAAAACCATCGGTCATAAAACCTATTAAGTCACTGCAAATAAAGAACTGGTCCTAACTTCCGTTATACGTTAGTAAAGTTTCGGACAATTTACAAGAGAGAAACCAAATCTAAAAAAAGGAACCATTCTAAGAAAGCTGGTAAGGCAAATACAAGAAAATAATCGATAAAGAAATAGAAGCCTAATTTCGAGCAGTTGTCTGTAATGGACAAAAGCGTCTCATACAGGGACGAAAACAAAAATCTCAACACCGAAAAGGAGCTGGCGACAAAAAAACGAAAGTTGGTAGGCGTGTTTCTACATTTGATAGACGATATCACTTCAGATTTCGCTCCCTTCGCATAAATATTGGCGCAAGTAGCACCACAACGAGGGTGAAAACCAGGTTTGCTTTAAATACCCGCGGTAACGGCGGCGAGTGTTAGTTACTTTTGAGACTGGGCGTGGCTAGTTGATATTAAGAACGCATCTAAGACGACAAAGATGCCGCTACGAACATCTCAGTTAGTTTGAACGAGGTCGTGTAACAGGGCTACAAGAAGTTGGATGTTCCTTTTGCGATACTACATGCGCAGTGCGTGTGTCTGATTAGCAGTCAGTCCTCGCCAGTTGACGCTGATATCGCCTGGACGAGTTTAAATCGATAGTAGGTCGGTGGTCATAAAGTTCTGGCTGATCAGTGTATGAATTGACCACTTAATTTGACTGACATCACAAGTTCAAAAGGCACAGTTAGCATACACATTCAAAGCTCACACTTAAATATCATTTACGGATACAGAAATTGATTGGAATATTATTATTTTGAATTGTGAAAGGTATCTGAACAGCAAACATTAAGGACGCCCTTGAACGCCACTTTTTTCGGGCCTCATTTATCTTTAAACTTCTTACACTGCCTAACGATAAATGTAAAGCACCCACAAGTCAAGGCCAGAAATGTATCTCGTACATTTGCACACCATAAGAGTATGTAAAAGATTAGCATTGCTACTCTGTGTGACAGATATGACGGCCACCAGAGTGCATTTGTGTTATTCGTGTTTTTACCGGGCCTGGTACAGTACGTAAGGAGCATGAAAACCATCAGATGTTCACTGATAACTGTGGAGGACACAAAGATGTCGCTTATAGAGCACGTAGAATACCGTAGCTGGTAGATACGCAGACGGCAGGGCGCATGGGGAAAGTGGTAGTGGTGGGGGCTGCGGGCAGGCGCTGTAGGGGAAATGCCGAGCACTGGAGGGGAAGTGTAGTTCTATACTGAAGCCTATGCTCACATTTTCTGTAAACGTTAAGTTTGGCCTTTCACACCCACACTTGCATGGTGACCATTGAAAAAGATCTGTCATCTCTTCTTTGGTCAGTATCTTAGTAATCTAAAAAGAATTCCACTGTGATTTATTTTCACCTGGTTTGTTAATCATTTGTAACCTCCAAAGAAGTGTCACGAGGGGGGACTTTTGAGTAAAATTTTCACATTTCTCATGTTATCATATTAGAATTTGCTTCTTTTACCAAAAGTCAGCAGAGTTCACACAGGTGCACTTCACTAGCATATTGTGCAGATGCAACTCGAAGACAATTTTGAAACAGTGGTTTGTTAAGTTTATTAAATGAGAAACTGAGAAAAAGTATGGTCAGTATCTGATGAAAAAGGACATCCTCAGTACAAAATAAATATCTAATGGCATCATTTACGTTGCTCCAAAACCCATAGCATTTCTCGTTTCACCAGCTATCGATGGACCTTAAAAATGACATTCTTTTATCGGAAAAGTCTATAGTTACTGGAACTATACAGTAGATATCGAAGTTTCGCATAGCAATCATATGGCTTAATACTCTCCTCTTTGTGTGCTATCTTTGCCGAAATCTCATTTCGATATCTCAAGCTGCTTCTGAACTACGAGGAATGTTGTGGATATTTCTCTGGCTTTACCTCTGGCATGGTATGACCACAAATGAATGCGCTACCTCAGATCAGCTTTCTCGAGGTTGGCTATAAGTCTAAAGAAAAATTCAATATGCTAGCTAAATTGCATATGCAGCAACATATTGTGTAATATGCAGCAAATGCAAAATCATACCGACCCCTATTTTTCATTGCAAATTTTTTTCGAATTTCGTGTTGTCTTACTTCCACATAAATACCACGATAACTATGAGCATTAATGAGATTAATGAATCTGACATATAAAGTTACGAGTAAGACAAAAACAATTTTTTTACAATAAAGTTTCTGTAAAATCATTTCAGAGAGATTGCAGGGCTTGCACGTCGATTCCATCATTGCTGGCCAGCCAAAAGGTGGCAAACGCTTGCCAGCCTCCCCTTTTCAGCAAACGAATGAACTTGCCCAGTGCTTTGGATCAAAACTGGTCACTGTACATTGGCCACCGTATCCTGCACGACTTATATTAGTGTGACACAGTGATACCCAACCAGGCAGAGTTTGAAAGGGGCCTCATTGTCGGACTTCATTTGGTCGGCTAGTCGATTTGTGCAATAACTAGTTCTGTGTGGCATTCTGATGTGATAGTGTCCCAGTGTTGGACTGCATGGAAACGTGAGGCCAGGCAAGCTCTGTCACGATCATGTCTGACCACCACATTGGAAGATTACTGTACTGTGCAGCAAGCACATCGTAATATTTTCACACCAGTGCCAGCCATCCAAAACAAGTTATGGACTCTGCTACATTCTGTGTCATCCCATACCATTGTATGTATGTATTAAACTTGGGACCTAGAGGCGATGGAGAGGCTACGTCCCACCATAGCCCTCAGTGGTTCACCAACCCCACAGCAGTCCATCCATCCCACCGCCGCCCAACAACAAACCCAGGGTTATTGTGCAGTTCGGCCCCCAGTGGAACCCTTACCCTCCCTCCCCCAGGAACGTCTCATCCAAACGAGTGTAACCCCAAATGTTTGAGTGGTAGAACAATTATGGTATATGCATACGTGGAAATGGCGTTTGTGCAGCAATCCCCAACACAGTGTAACTGAGATGGAATAAGGGTAAGAAGCACACATGCGCCGAGGTAGATGGAAAACCGCCTTAAAAACCATCCACAGGCTGGCCGGCACATCAGACGTCGACATTAATCTGCTCGGGATATTCGTGACAGCGACCGGCACGCCTTCCCATTCAGGAAGCAGTGCATTAGATCGAGTGGCTATCTGGGCGGTCTTCCCATACTATTGGTAGCCGGACAAGGGAATTACAGTTCTGTACATAGGCTGCCGGTAGCACCACAACACAAACAGCTGCATCTGCTGTGTTGCCGTAACAGGGGAACACAGACTGCTGATGAATTGCGTGACATGGTGTTCAGCAATGAATCACTGTTCTGCACACGCCAAACGACCTTGAGCAGAGAGCATAACGGCGGCCTGTGGAGGAGACTCATTCTTGCGATGTTTTGAAGAGGCATAGTGGTATTTCCCATAGCGTCATGATGTAGGGAGCTATTGTCTATGACTTCAGGTCGCAGCTGTTAGTAATTACGGGTACTGTTAACGCACAATGGTACGTCAGAGACATCCTGCATACTCACATGTTAGGCCTCCCTTTCATGTGACAGTATCGTGGTGACATTTTTCGACAGGTCAGTCCTCGTCCACACATGGCAGAAGTGTCTATGAACTGTGTGCCTGATGTTGAGGCACATGTATGGCCAGCAACATGCGCAGATCTTTCCCTGATAGAGCATGTGTGAGATCGGTTTAAACGTCACCTCCCACCAGTATGAGTATCGAGGATATCAAGGACCAGTTAATACAGTTGTGAGCCAGCTTAAACAACGGCATTATGCATCCTTCCCAAACAAATCAGTGCATCTTTCCAGACCATATGAGCAGCTGGTTCATACTGTTAAGTTCTTTGTAAATGTGATTTGGTTTTGTAATCACTTAAATATCACATACCCTCCCAACCTGTGAATTTTCATTTCGTGTCCTGTTCCCTTTCCGAATGGTTCACTTCTTGTCAGGCAGCATAGATACATGAGTAGCAGCCTTTATATGAAGCTATATAGTACAACGAGGATTATCTGCGATGAACTACTACAAACATACTGTTAGCCATATTATAGGTCGCACCATTACTTAATTTCTACAACTTTTGATGCCGGAATGCACCTTTACAACTATACAACCCCGCTCCCTCCCCCGCCACATAAATCACAAGTTCCGATTTCTGAAAACTTGTGATAAAACTTACTCTGGGAATTTATTTCTAAGAAAATACTATACCGAAATTCAGGGTTTGAAACATAATTTTTTATAATCGCAAGAATAAAACTGTAAGATTTAATATAAACAAAAGGTCCTACCGTCTGTCCCCATAGCACTGTCACTTTTCTCGCTAGATTTGCTCGATATATATCGGGACAAGCCGGTAATCTTCGTGACAACGACGTCGTATTTTTAACTGCTGCCAGTCGCAGGCTTGAAAATTGCACTATAGCTGCGCAGATAAATTTTCTTGGGTGTACTGTACACACACACACACACACACACACACACACACACACACACACACACACACACACATCCATTACCTCGTCCCACGTCCTGCCCATCGCATCACGTTGGTCACCCGCTGTCACGACCACTGGTACTGCCGCAGCTTTTCACAGCATTCATACAAGGTTGGCGCCGGTGGCGACACCTACAACGTGCTGACATGAAGAAAGTTTCCAACCGATTTCTCATACACAAACAGCAGTTGACCGGCGTTGCCTGGTGAAACGTTGTTGTGATGCCTCGTGTAAGGAGGAGAAATGCGTACCATCTCGTTTCCGACTTTGATAAAGGTCGGATTGTAGCCTATCGCGATTGCGGTTTATCGTATCTTGACATTGCTACTCACGTTGGTCGAGATGCAATGACTGTTAGCAGAATATGGAATCGGTGGGTTCAGTAGGGTAATACGGAACGCCGTGCTGGATCCCAACGGCCTCGTATCACTACCAGTCGAGATGACAGGCATCTTATCCGCATCGTAACGGATCGTGTAGCCACGTCTCGATCCCTGAGTCAACAGACGGGGACTTTTGTAAGACAACAACGATCTGCACAAACAGTTCGACGACGTTTGCAGCAGCATGGACTATCAGCTCGGAGACCATGGCTGCGGTTACCCATGACGCTGCATCACAGACAGGAGCGCCTGCGATGGTGTACTCAATGACGAACCTGGGTGCACGAATCGCAAAACGTCACTCTTTCGGATGAATCCAGGTTCTGTTTACAGCATCATGACGGTCACATCTGTTATTGGCAACATCGCAGTGAACGCACATTGGAAGCGTGTATTCGTCATCGCCATACTGGCGTATCACCCGGCGTGATGGCATGCGGTGCCATTAGTTACCGTCTCGATCACCTCTTGTTCGCATTGACGGCACTTTCAACGGTGGACGTTACATTTCAGATGTGTTACGACCCGTGGCTCTACCCTTCATTCGATCCCTGCGAAACCCTACATTTCAGCAGGATAATGCACGACCGCATGTTGCAGGTGCTGTACGGGCCTTTCTGGATACAGAAAATATTCGACTGCTGTCCTGGCCAGCACATTTTCCAGACCTCTCACCAATTGAAGACGTCTGGTCAATGGTGGCCGAGCAACTGGCTCGTCACAATACGTCAGTAACTACTCTTCATGAACTGTGGTATCGTGTTGATGCTGCATGGGCAGCTGTACCTGTAGACGCCATCCAAGCTCTGTTTGACTCGCCCAAGTGTATCAAGGCCGTTATTACGGCCAGAGGTGGTTGTTCTGGGTACTGATTTCTCAGGATCTATGCACCCAAACTGCATGAAAATGTAATCACATGCCGGTTCTAGTATAATATATTTGTCCAATGAATACCCGTTTATCATCTGCATTTCTTCTTGGTGTAGCAATTGTAATGGCCAGTAGTGTACAGTATATTACGATAATTGGTTGCTTAAGTACAAGTGTATCTAAATTTACATTTATACAGAATTTTGCACATGAGGGACTTACTGGTTTTGGAGCTAATGCCCTGGCAGCGACAGTTAATCTCTGGATTAGGACAGAACGACGATGAAAATGAAAAGCCACATGTAGTTGAGTTCTACCCTGGCTGCAAAGAAGTGACGAAGGCAGGGGATTATATCACTGTTTAAGAAAGATCTGAGGACCGAAGATCTGCAAGAATTGTTGAACTTCGTGAGGATGAACATGGCCTGTTTTGAGAAGCTGCTGTCTATGACAATGTCATTAGCAAGTGTGACACAGTCTTGAGGTAGGATGTCTCACATTCTCTAAAGTAAGAATTAAATCATATGTTTATACGTTTTGTAATCATACCAGCCTAGATCATGAATAAAATATTGGTAAATGCCGTGTTATGATCTAGGCTGGTTGTAACAATACTTTTTCAGGCGACTTTTAGCCACAGAAAGCATAGTCCACCATTTACGAAGGTGTTGTGAATGTATGCACTCCAACTTGCAACACTTTAAAAGATCAATACTTAAAGAGACACTTGTGATTTTATATATATATATATATATATATATATATATATATATATATCAGCGTGAGTCACTTAACATTACCGCTGGATATATTTCGTAAACCACACCAAATACTAACGAATCGATTCCACAGACCGAACGTGAGGAGAAGGGCTAGTGTAACTGGTTAATACAAACCATAAAAAAATGCACGGAAGTATGTTTTTTAACACAAACCTACGTTTTTTTAAATGGAACCCCGTTAGTTTTGTTAGCACATCTGAAAATATAAACAAATACGTAATCAGTGCCGTTTGTTGCATTGTAAAATGTTAATTACATCCGGAGACATTGTAACCTAAAGTTGACGCTTGAGTACCACTCCTCCGCTGTTCGATCGTGTGTATCGGAGAGCACCGAATTACGTAGGGATCCAAAGGGAACGGTGATGGACCTTAGGTACAGAAGAGACTGGAACAGCACATTACGTCCACATGCTAACACCTTTTTATTGGGCTTTTTCACTGACGCACATGTACATTAGCATGAGGGGTGAGGTACACGTACACACGTGGTTTCCGTTTTCAATTATGGAGTGGAATTGAGTGTGTCCCGACATGTCAGGCCAATAGATGTTCAATGTGGTGGCCATCATTTGCTGCACACAGCCGGCCGCGGTGGCCGTGCGGTTCTAGCGCTGCAGTCCGGAACCGCGGGGCTGCTACGGTCGCAGGTTCGAATCCTGCCTTGGGCATGGGTGTGTGTGATGTCCTTAGGTTGGTTAGGTTTAAGTAGTTCTAAATTCTAGGGAACTGATGACCTAAGATGTTAAGTCCCATAGTGCTCAGAGCCATTTGAACCATTTTGCTGCACACAATTGCAATCTCTGGCGTGATGAATGTCGTAGACGCCACAGTACATCTGGTGTAATGTCGCCGCAGGCTGCCACAATACGTTGTTTCATATCCTCTGGGGTTGTAGGCACATCACGGTACACATTCTCCTTTAACATACCCCACAGAAAGAAGTCTAGAGGTGTAAGATCAGGAGAACGGGCTGGCCAATTTATGCGTCCTCCACGTCCTTTGAAACGCCCGTCGAACATCCTGTCAAGGGTCAGCCTAGTGTTAATTGCGGAATGTGCCGGTGCACCATCATGCTGATACCACATACTTGGACGCGTTTCCAGTGGGACATTTTCGAGCAACGTTGGCAGATCATTCTGTAGAAACGCGATGTATGTTGCTGCTGTTTGGGCACCTGCAATGAAGTGAGGACCAATGAAGTGGTCGCCAATGATTCCGCACCATACATTTACAGTCCACGGTCGCTGTCGCTCTACCTGTCTGAGCCAGCGATGAAATAAATGAAATGTCGTGTGGCTAGGGCCTCCCGTAATGATTGTCCACGGACCAGTTTAGCATGTTCCGTAGATTCTCTGCCCCGTGGTTTGTGAAACCCGCTTCATGGGTAAACAGGTAGATCTGCAACGCATTCTCTGTTAATGGCCATTGACAGAATTGCACTCGATGATTAAAGTCATCACTATGTAATTGCTGATGTAGCGACACATGAAACGGGTGAAAGCGGTGACGATGCAGTATGCGCATGACACTACTTTGACTCAGTCCACCGGCTCTCGCAATGTCCCGTGTACTCATGTGTGGGTTCATGGCAACAGCAGCTAACACACCAACTGCTCCCGCTTCTCCTGTGACGGGCCTGTTACGGATCCGTTTGCGTGCTATGACCATACCTGTTGCATACAGTTCGCGGTAGATGTTTTGCAATGTGTGGCACGTTGGATGCTCTCTGTCCGGGTACCGTTCTGCATACACCCTGCAGGCTTCAGCTGCATTTCGTCGACACTCGCCATAGATGAATATCATCTCCGCCTTTTCACAGTTCGAATACACCATGGTCACAGTTCCTACAACACTACACTAACACAGATGTCTGGTACCACGGTGTACTACAGTTGGTCTGCGCGCGGAGACGAATGCAGAATAATAATAGCAGCAAGGGCTACATGCGGACACAGCGACAGCTAGACCAAACCACAACAGTGCACTACAGCCACACTCGTAAACACGGTCGTCATCGTAAACATGTCCCTGCAGATGCTGCTCGCTGACCGTCGCCCGTGTTTGTTATAACAGGCAACTGAACGTCGGGGGTTTCAAGCGTCAACTTTAGGTTACAATATCTCCGGATGTAATGAAACGTCCCCCTTTTTAACAATTATACATGACTGTGCTTAAACTGACACACAATATTTTGTTAGCGCAACGCAATCTGACTTTCAATAATCCCTACAAAAGAATGGGACCTGACTAACAGTAAACTATACCTTTCACAAATCACTTACCTCACAAAAATCTTCGCTACTCAAGCTACTGCAATACAGCGAGCGCCACTACTGCCAGCTAAATAAAAGATTCAAACTACTGAAGGCACTAACTACTGATAGGGATAGTTAGCAAATGAAAGATATTAATAGAGAACAAACAATGTATTTACCTTGATATCATCATATATAAATATAGCAGTTCATGACAAATTTCGAAACTCCGCCATCTCTCTCCCCACATCCACCACTGCTGGCGGCTCACCTCCAACTGCGTAACGCTACGCGCTGTTCACATCCAGCTGCCTAACACTACAATGGCGAGTATTACAACAATGCAAAGCAGCCACAGACTGCACACAGCACAGCCAGTGATTTTCATACAGAAGTGGCGTTACCAATAAAAAAAACCTAAACAGCCTACTTACATAGCCCCCATGCTCCCAACAAAAAATTTTACAAATTGTTTTGGGCAGTGGCCAATAATGATTTGATAAAATTTTTCATAATTACGATAACAAAGATATCAAATGCACACACGTATTGATACAATGTTGTTCAAAAGCTAAAATTTTCTCACAGTCTATAAAGACAGTCCTGATTCATCACAGTAAAATTACAGTGTTTTTCTCAAAGTCTGAGCAGTAAAAGAAAATGCACACAGAAGTAGTGGATTTCCATGCAGTCTTGAAGAAGTAGTGTTGTCCTTCCAACGGAAAGACAGTGCTGACTCTCGACATGCAGACAGGTAATGGGCCACAACAGAGCAAACCCACAACAGAGTCATTCGAAGTTTTGAAGAGTATTGGTAGGTAGGTCATCACAGAGCAGACCCACTGTAGTCCTGGTAGAGAGTATGGTATTGGTGGGCCACCAGAGGTGCAGACCCACTGTAGTCCTTGTAGAAATAATGGTATTGATGGATCATCAAAGATGTAGACCCACTGTAGTCCTTGTAGAGATAATGGTACTGGTGGGTCATCAAAGATGCAGACCCACTGTAGTCCTTGTAGAGATAATGGTACTGGTGGGTCATCAAAGATGCAGACCCACTGTAGTCCTTGTAGAAATAATGGTACTGGTGAGTCAGCAAAGACGCAGACCCACTGCAGTCCTTGTAGAGATAGCCAGCAGCCATCTGTTGTAACTGTGCAGGTGCACAATCACCATTGAAGAGTCTTGCGGATAATATAGCAAGTGCATAACCACCACTTGTGCACTCACAAAGTTTTTGGAATTGTCCTTAGAACCAGCAATGTTGTTATCCAGTCCCTTGCTGAATTATTAACACACGTGCAAACACTAACAGTCCCTACTTCTCACATATTGTTCATATACTATGACCAACAGAAACGTGTGCAGTGAAATGTAACTAACAAGTTAATAATATGATGAACTGGTGTCAATTACAATTTTATAACATAAGAATACAATTACAAAGGTACAAAATACATCATTAAAGAACATAACAAAACAGATAACATTTGTAGTACAGGCTTTACAACAGAATAGAAATAAACATATAAATCAATGTTACAGGAATTATGAGATAAGTAGATACATAAAAGATCAGAATAACTTTTGGAACATCAACTTTACACATGAGCATTAAAACAAAACAGAATAAATAATGTCTAAGCATATTTACAAGGTAAATAACATATTATTAATGCCAATTATATTTGAGGATAACAGTATTCCTCATCATAGTGAATGTAGCTTAGTATTAGAAGAAGAAAAAATCCTATGAAACTACACAGAGACAGGAAGAAAACAAATACACAAGGGTACACAAACATATAGTGGGATAATACAAAAGGAAAGGACAGGGTTTGTTGTACTGCAGTATTTTGCAAACAAAACGTTCTTTACTTCTTGGAGATCTCCCTTCATTCATCATTATTCCCAAAAACTCCTATCTATACCTGCTTTCTGTATTCTATTCATATTTCTTTCAATATAATTATTTCTCAGTGTACAATACTCATTTTGGCCCAAATCTTTTTCATATAACTTCGCAATGCATTCTTTACCTACTCTCCATAGTCAGTTTCTTATATAGTCTACCCCTCTTAAGCTAACTTAAATCTACTGAGCTCAGATGCTTAACTAAGGGACGAGGCAATGCAGCAGCACAAAACAATTAATACAAACAGCAATAAAAAAATGGAAATTAGCAAAGCAAGCTACAGTAAATCTAAATTACCAAGCAATTCAACATTACAACTAATATGAGGCAATGCGCAGCAAACAAGAAAAATAAATCTGGCTTAGCAGAGTAACACAAATTAAAATTCAGTAGCACGAAAATGAAATAACTTATATCTAAACATGACATAGCTCAAGGAGAAAAATATTACACTAAAAATGGCCATGTCTAATACCTATGTCACATCTTAACACTAGAGTGATGCATCACGAGAACTTACACTAGCACATAAGTTACCAAATCGTAAAGAAATTATTTATGCAATTCCTGTGAAGGGAAATGTCTATTTATGTGCCCTTGTTTTCTTGGAAGTAGATCATTAATTTCTTATTGACTGGATCTGTAGGCATAAAATAACTATATTAGTACATATATTAAATTTTATTTTAACCAACGCTGCAGTGCAGCTAGAAACTAGATATTAAAGAAAATGAGCAAATATGTGCAAAGGACGGCATGAAACATCATTCATTAACCGTATGGCATTTCATAATGCAGTAAACAATCTTTCAACTAACAAGACAATAGACATAAAATGTTTCTCATCATTTCATTTCAGTAAATATCATAAATTAAGAACTCCACAGTGTAATCATGTTTTCAAGTTTGAGGGTGTCGTATTTACGATGCTTTCTACAAAGGAACGTCAATAGCGAGGATAATGGCCTCCCTTTTTTTTTTCCACCTGTGCCTCTGGAAGGCACACGCTAATGGCTTTTTTCAAGGCGACTGTCGCCCAGCTGGGTGCCCACGACGCATTAGGTGCAGGTGGTCACTTAACTTTCTTACCGATATATTTACGACACCAGTTTGGATTACAGTGAGTCTCATATGAAAAAATTTCACCGGTCGAGAATTTGCGTTGCAAATGTGTAGAAACAAAATCCTATGAATATAACAGTGTGCAAAAAATTTTCGCCTGCATTGTGATACATTCACGCATTTACACACATTTCATAACTCTTAAAGTACGGTTCTTGGTTTCCAACAACCTTTTTCACAAACCAGAGTCCCTAACCACTACTCATTATTCCTTACCTTATTCGTCGACACTTCTTCAATATTTCATCATTACAGATATGTAGCATAATCAAATAACTCATATAGCATCAGCTTACTGATCATAAACATACCGCAACAGCATAATACACATAGTCATTGTGATAATAACATCATAACACCTCAGTCAACTCTCAAAATCGTCGTAGCTTCCTCCAATAATTTCAAAACCTAAAAAAATTCTCTGCTCATATCAAAAGTGTCATCTGCCTCAAACGCACTTCAAAAATCATGATCCCATACCAAATACATCATTCAAAGCTCTCATAGTATCACAATGGTTCCGAAAAAATATGAACAGTTTACAAAGTACAGACAAAATACAGTTTCATAAGTGTGAAGTTATCCAACTGTGTAATTGCGTAAACATCTGTCACTGATGTAGTAAAAAGAATGTTTGTTTCTCTGTCAAATAATCAGATAGCTGTGTAATTTATGTGTTAGAGAAATATGGTACCGATGTGTAAAGTTGTATAAGCAAATACCATATTAGCTAGGGCTCCTTGTGCTTGCCAAACACATGGTACACAAAGTAGGCATATACTCCCCTGAGGATTAATGTAATTATACCCTCAGGTGTTACAGATTACAGCAATGGAATGAAATGTATCACGGAAAACCTTTGTATCATTGTACTCCAAATATCTTTAAAAATAAATATTTTAAGTACAAAATCAATCACTCAAATACGTGTCCTGTAGCGCTAAATGTGCGTCTTGTTGCAACATAAACTCTGTGGAAGTGTCGTAGTTATCGTCCTCCGAAAGCTAAGTTCTGCAGAAGTCAATGTACTTACCTCATGATCAACAAAAGTGAAATGCTTTGTGTATAGATATCGTAGTTATTACGCTTATTGTTGTGATGAAGAAAGTACTGTACTGTAACGTATTGTTGTGCTACGGAAAACCCTGTCTCATTGTAGCTTTACTACAAAAGTTACGACTAAAACCTGTTTTACTTTCCAGAAGAATTCAGAAAAACTGTGCAGATATAAAACAGATACACCGCAAAAACAACATTGTAAATTGTCACTCATTAGTAGCGTCGTGATATAGTCGTTTAGCTGTCAAATAAACTAACCACTGTGTCATCTGGTATCTCTCAGAAAGCACTTTGAATCCATAATGTATTTTCAAGTAAACCAAAATGTTGCATTAAAATCTCATTAGCGGTACTGGTAAATGTTCTAAGTATGTGAGCCTGATAGTCGTTACGTAATCGTGCAACTAACAACCAAGAATGTACACACACAATAACACTGTGTCGTCTGTTCACAATAACAATGCATTCGTAATTTCTGTTTAAATAAGTTCTCTTGGTTCTTGACTGGATATGTAACTTCAAACATTGTTGCATGTTAACAGTTTCTTAAGTCTGACAAAACATACTAGTAATGTAAAGTGAAAAGTTTTATGCCATAGACAAAGTTAAAAAGCAGATTATCTTTCAATAAACGGTTTTACATGTGAAATGTGGTGTAAACCCTTGCTCTTCCTAGTACGCAGAGTTTCAATTTTAATGCAATTATCATGTGGTATACATCGGTAAGGAATGCTAAAATTTTTCTCAAGGTTAGCGTCTATGTTATTTTTCTCTGAGCCAGCCGGTGCACGCGGCTGCCTGCGGTGCGAGTCATTGTCTGCTATCTCTTTGTTGGCGTGCGTCGTTATTGGGATTAGGAGACCTAAGTTCTACAAATTCACCTTGCCGAGAAGGCCCTGCCCTGTTTAAATCCTGCCAGTTGTGATGGAATTCAGGTCTGTCGTTACAAATATATCGTCTGTCGTCATGTCGGTAGATTCCGTAGTTTCTTCCTTGTCCGTCACGTTGTGGAGAATTTCTCCCTGAATCGTAACTGTGCGCCGAACTGTTGCGTCTGAAGTTATTCTGTCTCCCTTGATAATAATTATTTTGGTTCCCATATTGTCTGTTTCTATGGCTGTCTCTGTGATAGTCATTACTATGGAAATGCGATCTTTCTCTGTAATTATTTTTACTTTGCCAACGGTTATCATACGGGTGGTGTCTGTTTTGGTCACGATTTACGTTGTAAGAATAGCCTTGTCGTGTCCAGTTATTATTTCTTTCATTGCGGAATTGCGACGGATGTGACCTGTAATTGTTGTGTTCCTGTTTTAGCGTTCCGCGATTGTCAGTGTCAATTTCTAGTTCTTGTAAGAGCCCCTGAAAAGCTTCAATGTCGTCTTTGCAACGTCCTGCTAAAATAATATGTCGTAAATGTTCAGGCAATTTGAGTAAGCAAATGCGGATGAGTTCTGAGGGGCTGTATGGGTTTGTCAGGTACTGATTCTTGTGCAACATGTCTTCAAAATATTTCACAATACTGGAGAATTCAGATTGTTTGAAATGTTTCATCATTATGATGCCATGTTTTACTCGGTCTTGTGTAGCTTGAGACCAATATGCTGAGAGGAAGGCATCGTAAAATTCTCCTTCACTGTGACAATCGTGAATGACCGATCGCATTCTTACAGCTGGTTCATTCTCTAAATAGCCACACATAAATTCTAACCTGTGCTCCAATGACCAGTTGGGAGGAAAACAATGAGAGAATTGATGGAGCCACGCTTGTGGATGAATGTCGTTGCCGGAATTCTTAAATGTTTTGAATTTACGTGTAGTAATGAACAGCTTATAGTCAAAATCATCATGTCGGCGAGTCGCATGTCGGTCATTGTTACGTCGTGTCGGCTGTTCAATCTCAAAATTCGGTGCACATTGCCAATTTCTTTCATAATTTCCGAAATGCGCTGTGTTATTATTTTGTGGTTGTTCCGTATTTCTATGTCCCTCTTCCCGTACTGAAGCGCGAGTGTCCTCTGAAATATGAAATCTTTGTATTACTTGTGCCAACTGATCTTGTACTTCCCGGATTTCTCTTGTGTATTGCGTATCAATTTGATTCTGATTTTGTTTGAATTTCTTAATTTGCTCATACTCTTCTGTGTCAGTGATGGCTACAGGTCTTGCGTCATTCAGATCATCATCTACCTTTGTAGATAAGTTAGTGAACTGATCTGAAAGTTCGGCTACTTTATCCGATAGTGACATTATTTCCTCTGTATGTTTTTCTGAACCAAGTTTCAGAGTATCTACTGTGTCCTTTAAGTTTTCCTGAGTTTTTGCAAGTTGCGTAACCGAATCGGTAGATGCAACTGAGTCAATTTTAGCTTGCAAGGTGTCGTGATTTTCATGAACAATGGTTTGCAGTTCTTTTATGGCTGCTTCGTGATTCTGTAATACATTTTCATGCCACGAAAAAATGGGTTGAAAATGCTCACAAATTTGTGTTTTTACGTCATTACAGACTTTTTGACATTTCGATTCAATGTTATGTAACTCATTAGTTAAATCTTAACGTGTTTGTTCAAGTGTGGTGTCTAACTTTTGAAGATTTTGTCCCATTGCGTCTAACTGTTGCTGTGTTTGTCTCTGGTGTTGTTCCATTGTGTCTAACTTTTCAAGCTTTTGTCCCATTTGTTGCATTAATTGTAATAACAATGCACTGATATCTGAAACATGTTCCTCAGTGCTTTTCGGCAGTGAATTTGCACCGGCAACATTCACATTTTGACAAGCGAAAAATGTGTCTTGACTCATTTGAGAAAACGGTGAGGACGCAAAACCTGAATCTACAGTATTTGCAAAATTGTGTCCTGTCATTTAGGATTCCTGAGGCGAGCTGATGCCGACCTATCGATCGATAATGCTTCCCTCTTCACTAATTGTTTCATTGTCCACGCCATTGTTTGCCGCCCGCTCCATTTCCCTATGCACAATTACCAAATTACTACTTTGAACTTCAGTTAATTCATTACTCGGTGGTGCTAACACACTGCTTTCATTTTCACTGTCATTTCTCAGTTTACTTTGGAGCCTAGTATTACGTTTTTCACACGCCATTATTGTCACAGTATTTTACACGACAACACAGAAAAACACAATTTGAAGATCAAAAATAAGAGAACACATTAACATAGCACTGAAAATAATATCTAGTTAATTGCAGCTGTGAAATACTTGGTGCTAATCTACATGCATGCCACAACTGTTTTACTGTACAACAATGAAAGACTGCAACTACAAAGGAGATTTTCTCTACAATTACGCGCTAGCAATAAACAAAATCTACACTAATTACACAAACTACAAGAAAAAATCAGAAGATTCCAGTGAGGTATCCTCGGCTAAGGGTCGACATATGAAACGTCTCCTTTTTAACAATTATACATGACTGTGCTTAAACTGACACACTATATTTTGTTAGCGCAACGCAATCTGACTTTCAATAATCCCTACAAAAGAATGGGCCCTGACTAACAGTAAACAATACCTTTCACAAATCACTTACCTCACAAAAATCTTCGCTACTCAAGCTACTGCAATACAGCGAGCGCCACTACTGCCAGCTAAATAAAAGATTCAAACTACTGAAGGCACTAACTACTGATAGGGATAGTTAGCAAATGAAAGATATTAATAGAGAACAAACAATGTATTTACCTTGATATCATCATATATAAATATAGCAGTTCATGACAAATTTCAAAACTCCGCCATCTCTCTCCACACATCCACCACTGCTGGCAGCTCACCTCCAACTGCGCAACGCTACGCGCTGTTCACATCCAGATGCCTAACACTACAATGGCTAGTATTACAACAATGCAAAGCAGACACAGACTGCACACAGCACAGCCAGTGATTTTCATACAGAGGTGGCGTTACCAATAAAAAAACCTAAACAGCCTACTTACAGTAATTAACATTTTACAATGCAACAAACGGCACTGATTACGTATTTGTTTATATGTTCAGATGTGCTAACAAAACTAACGTGATTCCATTAAAAAAACGTAGGTTTGTGTTAAAAAAACATACTTCCGTGCTTTTTTGTATGGTTTGTATTAAACAATTACACTAGCCCGTCTCCTCACGTTCGGTCTGTGGAATCGATTCGTCAGTATTGGATGTGGTTTACGAAATATATCCAGCGGTAACGTTAGGTGACTCACACTGCATATATATATATATATATATATATATATATATATATATATATATATATATATGTGTGTGTGTGTGTGTGTGTGTGTGTGTGTGTGTGTGTGTCACGCACTGGGCCAAACTGCACGGACTTTCTCGCATATCACTGCAAGTTTCTCTTTTCTGGCATGCTGAAATAAAGCAAGAGGTGCAATCAAATCAAACATGAACTTAATTGAAGCTAAGGCATTACGATACAAATCGGAAATCACTGTGTGACGTTAAATACATATTACGCAAAAAGAAACGGTTTCCGACTGGCAAAAAAAAAAGTTAATTTTTCTGTATATACGAAAACCTACTTACTGAAACAAATGCGGAAAATCCTCAACACGAAATCCTGAAATTCGCCACTAGCACCTAACAATCAGCAAATAACGAGCAGATAGCACTACGGTACCCCCTTCTGCACATGGGCGAGATGTCGCTGCCTAGTGCTCATGTGCGGATTGACGCTAGTTCAGAACTACTCTCTCTTCAGGCAGACGGATAATGTGTCTGTTAATTATCATAGTTTCACCTGTTCTACCCCTAGATGGCTGTCACGCTAGACCAGTACTTTTCGCGATAGGTCGTTGTGTAATAGCCGCTTCACACTGATGTTGGGATTTAATAAACATGTGCCAGTCTGCAGTCTTCCTTGATCCAGTAAGTTAATAAAGAAGCAACCCTGCCGGCCGAAGTGGCCGTGCGGTTAAAGGCGCTGCAGTCTGGAACCGCAAGACCGCTACGGTCGCAGGTTCGAATCCTGCCTTGGGCATGGATGTTTGTGATGTCCTTATGTTAGTTTGGTTTAACTAGTTCTAAGTTCTAGGGGACTAATGACCCCAGCAGTTGAGTCCCATAGTGCTCAGAGCCATTTGAAGCAACCCTGAGAAGTGCCAGAACGATGTTCCAGTATGTCCTGACCGAAATTAAGTCGGGCTGCACGCAAGAAATAATGCATCTCTTAAATAAGCTCTAGTAGTTCACTTTTTATCCCTGAAATATGTTGATTACGAAATCTGACGTAAAACAATTACCTCCTACATATGAACCGCTGAAACCCATGTTTCCGGGAATATGACGCGTTCTTATACCTACAACGAAAATTATGAACTATGCAGAACGATTTAACATCCTGCGATATCGCACGCACACACACACACACACACACACACACACACACACACACACACACAAGTGTGAATGATAGATACTGACCAGTGGCAGGTATGCCAACAGCCATTTGTCATGAAATCCCATCCCAAAAGTATTTCCCCTTGCAACTGAAAATGTCAAATGATTTCGGGTTCTAAAAGTTAACAGTAACGTTGTATTATCAGTGCGTGGCGCGTTTTTTTCCTTGCATTACCTAAGAACGTCAGAAACTGGTGAAAATATGAACATATAAACTGTTCACAAGTATCTGATCGTTACCTCCCTGATGGCAAAATAATAAATACGAATCTCACGGAGATAATAATTTCTGTCGATAAATATTTCACGGATCTCTTGCTGATTCAAAGGTGTACAGTGACAGAACGCCGAAACAAAATTGACAATCGGCGCGGTGGCTGATGGGAGCGACTGCAAAGGCATTTCCCATTTACAACCGCTCCCATCAGCCAGCGCGTCGAGTAATGCGTGATAAACGGAAGTTGATAGGCGTGTTTCCACATATGAAAGACGATGTCTGTTTCAATTTCGCGCCAGCCGCATGAGACGGTGCAAGTCAGGTTTGCTTTAAACACACGCTGCAACGGTCGTGATCGCTAGTTGAAAGAGATTGGATATTGTGAGTTGATGTTCGTCAATAATACCTTTAAGGCGACAAAGACGCCATTCTCAACACATCACTAAGTTTGAAAGAGGTCGAGTAATAAGGTTACGAAAAGTTTACTTCAAGGAGATCTACAGTACAGTAAAAAATGGAAATGTCGTGTGGCTAGGGCCTCCCGTCGGGTAGACCGTTCGCCTGGTGCAGGTCTTTCGATTTGACGCCACTTCGGCGACCTGCGTGTCGATGGGGATGAAATGATGATGATTAGGACAACACAACACCCAGTCCCTGAGCGGAGAAAATCTCCGTCCCAGCCGGGAATCGAACCCGGGCCCTTAGGATTGACAGTCTGTCACGCTGACCACTCAGCTACCGGGGCGGACTTACAGTACAGTAATAGGGCTACGAGAAGTTTACTTCAAGGACAACTACAATACAGACGCCTTTGGCGTGCATTCCACTGACACCAGGCCGCCGCCGTTTGCTACTTCAGTGGACCGCGCGACTGCTACGGTCGCAGGTTCGAATCCTGCCTCAGGCACGGATGTGTGTGATGTCCTTAGGATAGTTAAGTAGTTCTAAGTTCTAGGGGATTGATGACCACAGATGTTAAGTCCCATAGTGCTCAGAGCCATTTTTGCTACTTCAGTGATGTGAAACGAGAACTCATTGGTGCGCAGGATGGACGACTGCTGTATTTTCTGATGAAAGCTTCTTCTGCCTCAGTGCCAGTGCTGGTTGTGTGTTGGTTAGAAGAAGGCTAGCTGAGGGCTTGCCGAACAACCTGTCTATGTGAGAGACAATGGTTCAAATGTCTCTGAGCACTATGCTACTTAACATCTCAGGTCATCAGTCCCCTAGAACTTAGAACTATCTAAACCCAACTAACTTAAGGACATCACACACATCCATGCCCGAGGCAGGATTCGAACCTACGACCTTACCGGTCGCGTGGTTCCAGACTGAAGCGCCTAGAACCGCACGGCCACAACGGTCGGCTGTGAGAGACACACTGGACCTGCACTTAGATTTATGTTCTGAGATGCGGTTTCATATCCCACATATCCCGACTGCAGAATTGAACGTCGGTCTGCTGAAACGACCTGCTGTGCTGCCACTCATAAATAGCATTCCAGGGGGTGTTTTCGAACAGGATAACGCTCACCCACACACCGCTGTTGTAACCCAACATGCTTCACAGACCGTTGACGTGTTTCCTTGTCAAGCTTGATGGTCAGCGCTGTCTCCAATCGAGCACGTGTGGGACAACATAGGACGGCAGTTCCACCGTCATCCACAAACAGGATTAACCGTCCCTGTATTAACCGACCAAGTGCAACAGGCGTGAAATTCCATGCCACAAACTGATATCTGGTACCTGCATGCACGTCTACACGTTGGCATTCAGCATTCTGACGGTTACACCGGTTATTAACGAACCAGCATTTCACACTTATCTCGAGGTTACATTAACCTGTGATCCAGTATTAATCACTTAAATATGTTACTTAGACAAATGTGTTCCCGAAATTTTACTAGTCTACATTAATTATTTCTTTCGCTTTGCGATTTTTCCTGTCAGTGTATTTGCATGGAAACGGGCGCTTGACTCTGAAAGGGTACAGAGAAATAAACTGATTCATCCACCATCCAACGTAGTCAGCAACACTGTAGGTGTTACTCCGTCACGGACAACCGACGTATCTCTAGTAGTGTATGAAAGTTCGATGATTTCGTGACGTGCGAACGAAATAAAGTACCATATGAGCTGCGAATTGTTGAGGCCATATGAGCTGCGAATTGTTGAGGGTGATGACAGAGTAAACTATAGAAAGCTTGAGAATACGTACATCTACGACGCGTCAAGAAATCCATGAAGCATTTACGCAAGAATGTCGCCACAAAAAACTACGATGTCATAGTTATACTCCAGCAGCACGTACCTGTTATAAAGTGGTCTTTTTTATTAAGAAAAATAGTTTTTCAATGGTGTTCCGTTTTATTTAATAGAAAACGATGCTTCGTCTCTTCCACCGTTCCGCCTTCATGAAACGCTTTCCATCACCCCTGACTGAGAACGGGAAGCGCCTTATTTTCTCGTCCGCAGCTCGTAGTCCCGGGTTCGATTCCCGGCGGGGTCAGGGATTTTCTCTACCTCGTGATGACTGGGTGTTGTGTGATGTCCTTAGGTTAGTTAGGTTTAATTAGTTCTAAGTTCTAGGGGACTGATGACCATAGATGTTAAGTCACATAGTGCTCAGAGCCATTTGAACCATTTGAACCTTTTTGTCTCGCAGGCGAAACAAACGATGAAGCATTGAAATAATTTGATTCATTGCCGTGTCAAAAGTCAGAGTTATGAACATAGAGTCCATTTTGGAACAGTGTCTTCATGTAATAATTTATAATTACTGAAATGTTGTCTCGGTTCTGGTTGAAACGGTTGTGAGAAACTTGGATACCCTTCATATGCGTGGAAAATGTGAGAAACAACGAAAATCATTAGCATGTCGGCTTCCTACATGCTTTATATCCAAAAGGAATCTGATAAGTAATATAGAATACTAGCGTTTCGCTTTCCACTTTATTGTAACTAAACGCTGACGTTCAACAGTTAACATATGGGCCAAAAGTGGGACACATCCTGCACCAACGAGATCGTATCGCAAATACGCCAATATCACAACTTCAGTACCATATTTTAAATTTCAAGAATTAAGATAAGTAATGTGGTGTCACCGCCAGACACCACACTTGCTAGGTAGTAGCCTTTAAATCGGCCGCGGTCCGTTAGTACACGTCGGACCCACGTGTCGCCACTATCAGTGATTGCAGACCGAGCGCAGGTCTAGAGAGACTTCCTAGCGCTCGCCCCAGTTGTACAACCGACTTTGCTAGCGATGGTTCACTGACAAAATACGCTCTCATTTTGCCGAGACAATAGTTTAGCATAGCCTTCCGCTACGTCAAGAGCGACGTTCACCATTAATGGATTAAAGTTAAGTATTCCACCAGCTACGTCCGTTTTTCTAATTTCCTTGTCCTGTTCCAGACCTCACGCCAGCCTGCGTGAGCTAAAACGCGTGCCTTTCGGCCTCCTCTAGTAACACGGTGTTGGCTCTCCTGCCAACCACAACAAGTAACGCCTTATTCTAGTTCTGTTTGCGTGAGTTACTCTTTTTCTCTGCTTCGTACACTTCGTTGATAAAAGAAAGTGTTGTGGGCTGGCAGGAGGGCCAACCCACTAATGTAAGAATAAGAGGAAGCCGAAAGGCACGCGTTTAAGCTCACGCAGGCTGGCGTGACGTCTGGAAGAGGACAAGGAATTTAGACTTCAGAAAAAAAGGAGGTAACTAGTGGAATACTTAACTTTAATCCATTAATGGTGAACGTAGCTCTTGTCTGTACATTCTTTACAATATCAATAGCAACTGATAATGGCGCCTTGCTAGGTCGTAGCAAATGACGTAGCCTAAGCTAACTATCGTCTCGGCAAATGAGAGCGTATTTTGTCAGTGAACCATCGCTAGCAAAGTCGGCTGTACAACTGGGATGAGTGCTAGGAAGTCTCTCTAGACCTGCCGTGTGGCGGCGCTCGGTCTGCAATCACTGATAGTGGCGACACGCGGGACCGATGTATACTAACGGACCGCGGCCGATTTAAAGGCTACCACCTAGCAAGTGTGGTGTCTGCCGGTGACACCACAGAAAGAAAGAAACTCACAGTTAATAGTCTCCCACACGTCCGAGGCAGGATTCGAACCTGCAACCGTAGCGGTCTCGTGGTTCCAGCCTGTAGCGCCTAGAACCGCTCGGCCACTCCGGCTGGCTCACTGTCACAGTTTCTTTTAAGAAAATGGTAGTGTTGTTGGTTTGTGAGTCATTATTTTAGCGTATCTCGAAGTGCTTGTCTTTGTGTCTCGTGGGGTAACATTGGAGTGTTAACTTGACAATGTGCTTGAAAGTTTGTTCTATACTTAATGACATTACTGAAACCGTAACGAAAGTTAGTGGGCGTGTTTCTCCAGGGGGTCTTTTCGAACAGGATAACGCTGGCCGGCCGAAGTGGCCGTGCGGTTAAAGGCGCTGCAGTCTAGAACCGCAAGACCGCTACGGTCGCAGGTTCGAATCCTGCCTCCGGCATGGATGTTTGTGATGTCCTTAGGTTAGTTAGGTTTAACTAGTTCTAAGTTCTAGGGGACTGATGACCTCAGCAGTTGAGTCCCATAGTGCTCAGAGCCATTTGAACCATTTTAGGATAACGCTCTCCCACGTACCTATGTTGTAACCCAATATGCTCTGCAGAGTATCGACATATTGGCTTGACCTGCTCGATCACCAGATAGGTCTCCAATCGACCACATGTGGAATATCATCGATCGACAACTCCAGCGTCATCCACAAACAGCCCTGTACTGACCGATCAAGTGCAGTAGCCATGGAACCCCATACCACAAACTGAGATTCGTCATCTGTACGACACAATGTATGCACGTCTGCATGCTTACGTTTAACATTCTGGAAGTTACACCGGTTATCAATGTACCAGCATTTCAAAGTTGCAGTGGTATGTCTTGCACTTGCGTCAACCTGTGACCTTCCAGCCTCCATCACTTAATTACGATACCCAGATAAATGTATTCCCTGAGCCAGAAATTCGACAGAAATGATGCCATTTTGTTCCCAAACCATTTAAGCAGCGATTTTTTTTTTGTGTGAAATTGTGGTTTCGAATATTTTGGCAGTTGGGGAATTGATGTGTCGTCACTGTGACGATTGTGTTTTGGTCTCAGGCGTGTAATGAACCACCCACGTCCCGTCTCCAGTCGCAACAGTGCTCAAAAAATTCTCACCTTCCAGTTCAAGTCGCTGAAGAAACTTGCGGTCACTGTTAACCTGATTTCTCTTGCGCTGATCTGTCAACTGTTTTGGGGCCCATCTTGCGAACAGTTTTCCGTTCGCCAGTGTTTCTGTGTCTCGTATAACAGAGTTCTGGAAAGTTGTGGAAACACAGCAGTAATTTCACCCACTGTCAATGGGCGGTCTTTGCAAACAGTTTACTTGATTTTTTGTACCAACTCATCAGTCGAAGTGGAAGGTCTTCCACTCCTTTGTTCGTCATGAACATTTGTTCTGCCTCTACTAAACTCGTTCTTTTCGGAATATATTCGCCATAAACCGTTCCTATTCGCGAAAAAATTTCTGAAGGTGTTAGTTCTTCGGCGAGTAGGAAGCGGATTATAGCACATGGCTCGTAGTTGGCGGGATTTCTTACTGTCATCTTTCACGTATCTGGACACTGCAATAAGTTTACGCTCGGTCTGGTGAGGGGATCCCCCTCTCCTCTCTTCCACTGTGTTGCCAACCATAAAAAAAGAAAGCTCATTATGGTCACAGGATACTTAGTTTGTGAACATGCCTCGTTGTTTAAATCTTATCCCAATAAGCCTCTATGCTCAAATGGTATTGCTCCAACCGCAGATCTTGAAGAATCAAAAGAATACCTATTTTTTCCCATTTTCGAATTCCGTGGAGATATTACAGTCTCAGCTCTCAGTCCGCCACACGTCTTGAGTCCCACCAATTCGGATCCATGTGTCCCATAACTTTATAAAGCAGATAATCCTGAACAAAATGATTACTAATTTGAACTAAAAACTTGCTGATAAAAGTATTTTATCCCTTTTAGCATGCTAACTTCTCCTCAGGTCCAATGCACATTCCTGCCGTTCTTGATGGCTCTCTGTTAATTCGAATAATAGTAAACAGTAAATGTGGAATTCAAAAGCCTGTTGAATAATGTACCTCTTGATCCTATAAACGTGATGATGATACATAGAGAATTGCTTTTGATAGTAGCATGTGCAATAAATTCATATTGTCGTTATTATCAAACCTCACTCTGTTAGAAACATACCCCACATTGCACTATCTCATTTTGTAGTCCGTCTCCTATGATGCCTCAGTGTGTTGATGTGCGCGGCACCTAACTGAGATGCAGAGACAGGGAAAGAAATGAAATGATCGTCTGGCACTGATGGCTGGGAGGCTCCATCTGGGGAAGTTCTGCCGCCGGGCTGCAGGTCTTATTTCAGGTGACGCCACATTGGGCGACTTGTGTGTCGTTGATGATGAGGACAACACAACACTCATTCCACGAGCGGAGAAAGTCTCCAACCCGGCTGGGAATCGATCCCAGGCCCTCTGTGTCATAGGCAAACACATTACCACATGGAGAAAGAATCAATAACTAAGAGGCAATTTAGTGAAGCTGTAAGTCACGTACCGTGGACAGCCCACAGTGCTTTTCCTCCTCTTTCAGATTCCTGTCACACAGTGAGTGAGTTTCATCCTAGTTACCAATTGCACATAATAATAATAATAAAATGACGCCAATTAGTGGGTCACTTCTACAACGTGAACCTAATTTGATGGGCATGTAAGGCTATATCCCAAACGACCTTACTAAATTGAACACTAAACTCCTCCCGAACAGGCCATGAAGGTCCAAAGGTTACCGACCGGCCGCCGTGTCATCCTCAGCCCACAGGCGTCACTGGATGCGGATATGGAGGGGCATGTGATCAGAACACCGCTCTCCCGGTCGTATGTCAGTTTCCGAGACCGGAGCCGCTACATCTCAATCAAGTAGCTCCTCAGTTTGCCTCACAAGTGTTGAATGCACCCCGCTTGCCAACAGAGCTCGGCAGACCGGATGTCACCCATCCAAGTGCTAGCCCAGCCTGACAGCGCTTAACTTCGGTGATAAGACGGGAAACGGTTTACTCATTGCGGCAAGGCCGTTCGCAAATGACCTTACAGAATCTCAAAAATAACTGCTATCAAGGATAGCATTGTAAAGCTGGATAAAACATTCCCTTTTTAATGGTGCAATGGACATTTTGTATTCTACTTCATGGACACTTAGGTGGCTGGTATTAATACAGTTAATTAGAACATTCTGAATAAGTAATACATTACTGATTACAACAAAACTTATTTCTGCTCGCCAGGCTCGGCTGTAGCTATGAAACTGCACTCGCAAACTTGAGGTTCAGAACACACTAAATGAGCCACGGATACTGAATGGCGGATTGGTACCTGTTCAGGAAGACGGCACTGTGGCTTCACTACAGTCACTAAAGTACACAAGTTCGTAGACACTTGTTGACGCCGGCCGGAGTGGCCGAGCGGTTAAAGGCGCTGCTGCAAACGTCGTGGAACTGTTCGTGCAGATGGTTGTTGTCTTGCAAACGTCCCCATCTGTAGACTCAGGGATCGAGACGTGGCTGCACGACCCGTTACAGCCATGCGGATAAGATGCCTGTCATCTCGACGGCTAGTGATACGAGGCCGTTGGGATCCAGCACGGCGTTCCGTATTACCCTCCTGAACCCACCGATTCTATATTCTGCTTTATCAAAGTCGGAAACGTGATGGTACGCATTTCTCCTCCTTACACGAGGCATCACAACAACGTTTCACCAGGGAACACCGATCAACTGCTGTTTGTGTGTGAGAAATCGGTTGGAATCATGTCAGCACGTTGTAGGTGTCGCCACCGGCACCAACCTTGTGGGAATGCTGTGAAAAGCTAATCATTTGCATGTCACAGCATCTTCTTCCTGTCGGTTAAATTTAGCATCTGTAGCACGTCATCTTCGTGGTGTAGAAATTTTAATGGGCAGTACTGAAGTAGCGGAGGGAATATTTGAGAATTGTTTTGTATCCAACTCCCACGCGCGAAGCAAAGAAGCGGAGTGGCCGCACTCTGTAGCGTGCTGGGCACGCTGTGGGATGAGTGAGAGGCTGTGACAGCTCTTGGGGCCCAGGGCAAACATGTTGAAATTACAAAGAACTATACTGATCTTGATATGTGGCTTAATGAAGCAGGCACTCCTCTCTTCACTGACCCTGCCTGGGGCTGTGCCCAGGTGTCTCGCAGAACTGAGGCCGGCATCCTCTCCAGGCCACAGACGTTGACGTCAGTGGCCCATCTTGTGCTGCGATGGCGTCCCACACAGGAGACAGCCTGTCGGATCTGTACGAGGCTGTGGCGGCGGCGTGAGAATGCTGTGCGCGCGGCATTCAATTCGCTGCCTTCGGACGGAAGTGTGGCGCCGAGACCTGCTGTAGTCGGGACAGCGTAAGAAGAGCCTCTGACTGCTTGCAGAGTTGTTGCCAGATTTTAGCTGCGAAGTGCAAGCGACTGCAGATGAAAAGATTAGCCGTCTATGTTGCTGTGACAAGACTGAGGCGTTGCCATAGATATGTCTATACAATCGTGTTACATTATTGGTTTGCCGGCCGCTGCGAGCGGTTCTAGGCGCTTCAGTCCGGAACCGCGCAGCTGCTATGCTTGCAGGCTCGAATCCTGCCTCGGGCATGGATGTGTGTGATGTCCTTAGGCTAGTTAGGTTTAAGTAGTTCTAAGTTCTAGGGGACTGATGACCACAGATGTTAAGTTCCATAGTGCTCAGAGCCATTTGAATCATGCCATCCAATATAAAGACAAGTTGTAATCAGACCAGTTACAGGTCAATTCAATTTAGGTTCCGTTTAGTCAAGGGTTAGCCTACGAGTTTAAGACAGGCGACAGTTTGCGGGCACTAGTTTTCGTGGTACTTAGATTTTTTTTATAGAGTGACAGGTACGGTTGGGCTAAATTTCATAAAGAAGTATGTAGTGGGCAGGTTACATAGGTGTTCAGCATCGGAGTCGGTACGTTCGTACGGAAGATCAGCAGTGCTGAGACACCCAGTCCCTTAAAGGACTAAATGCAGATTATAGGTACAAACCCAATCTCGAACCCATGACTCCAGCTGGCGGAGCCCAGTCGTCTCAGTTTCCGGCGTCGCTCTTTCTTCATGTGGTACTTCTGGCTTCCGGCTATGAGAAATGATCGTTGCCTGAAAATCCAGATTTATTTATATATAAGTCTCCAGTACCCTCATACACTACTGGCCATTAAAATTGCTACACCAAGAAGAAATGCAGGTGATAAACGTGTATTCATTGGACAAATATATTATACTAGAACTGACACGTGATTACATTTTCACGCAATTTGGGTGCATAGATCCTGAGAAATCAGTACCCAGAACAACCAACTCTGGCCGTAATAACGGCCTTGATACGCCTGGGCATTGAGTCAAACGGAGCTTGGATGGCGTGTACAGGTACAGCTGCCCATCCAGCTTCAACACGATACCACAGTTCATCAAGAGTAGTAACTGGCGTATTGTGACGAACCAGCTGCTCGGCCACCATTGACCAGACGTTTTCAATTGGTGAGAGATGTGGAGAATGTGCTGACCTGGTCAGCAGCCTAACATTTCCTGTATCCAGGAAGACCCGTACAGGACTTGCAACGTGCGGTCGTGCATTATCCTGCTGAAATGTAGGGTTTCGCAGGGATCGAATGAAGGGTAGAGCGACGGGTCGTAACACATCTGAAATGTAATGTCCACTGTTGAAAGTGCCGTCAATGCGAACAAGACGTGTAACCAATAGCATCCCATACCATCACCCCGGGTGATACGCCAGTATGGCGATGACGAATACACGCTTCCAATGCGCGTTCACCACGATGTCGCCAAACACGGATGCGACCATCATGATGCTGTAAACAGAACCTGGATTCATCCGAAAAAATGACATTTTGCCATTCGTTCACCCAGGTTCGTCGTTGAGTACACCATCGCAGGCGCTCCTGTCTGTGCTGCAGCGTCAAGGGTAACCGCAGCCATGGTCTCCGAGCTGATAGTCCATGCTGCTAAAACGTCGTCAAACATCCATGCCCGAGGCAGGATTCGAACCTGCGACCGTAGCGGTCTTGCTGTTCCAGACTGCAGCGCCTTTAACCGCACGGCCACTTCGGCCGGCGTTCAGAATTATAGAAGAGATTCGTGCTTATATCTGCATCCACTGGAATTAGATTTAATAGTGTGCAAGCTTTCATACAGCGTCAAACTTTAAATGGACTGGATATCCTCAGCTGCATAATAATTTATTATTAATGTTATGGACAAGTTTAGGAATAACTGTCCTGTAACGACTTCCAAATAACAGGTCTGAAATACGATTCCAGAAGGAAGCAACATCTTGAGATCAAGACGAAGACTGCAAATGTTCCTTTACAAAGGAAAATCCAGGAGAATCGTCCCTATTTAACCCTCGTACCACTGAACAGATGAGTCAGTATCAGCGGCGTTGAGAAACAGCTGACATCATTAAAACTCAAGAAATCTCCATGGCCCAATGGATTCTCTACCAAGTTCTATACTGAATTGGCGGCTGAGGGCTGAGTTAGCCCCTGTGTTAACTACAATCTGTCGTCGATCTCTCGAACAAAAAACTGAGGCAAGTAACTGGAAGAAAGTACGTGTCACATCCAATTACGAAATGGGTACTAGAAGTGATCCAGAAAACTACTATCCAATATCCTTGATACTGATTTGTTGTAGAATCTTAGAACATAATCTAAATATAATGAAGTATATCGAGCAAAATGACCTCCTCTATGCCAACCAGTCTGGATCCCGGAAACATGGGTCATGTGAAATCGAACTCACCCTTTTGTCACATGATATACTGAAAGCTTTGGAACAAGGCAATCAGGATGATGCATTATTTCTTGATTTACGAAAAGCATATGACTCTGTCTCACATTTACACTTATTATCAAAAGTATAATCGTTCGGGTATCAAGGGAAATTTTGAGACTGGACTGAGGATTTTTGGAAAGGGAGGACGCAGCAGTATCGTGGTTGGAGAGTCATCGACAGATGTAGAAGGAATTTCTGGTGAGCCCCAGGGAAGTGTGCTGGGACCCTTTTTGTTCAACTTGCGGAAAATATTAATAGTAACCGCTGACTTCTTGCAGATGTTGCAGCTATCTACAAAGAAGCTGCATAAATATTCAGTCAGATCTTGATAAGATTTAGAAGTATTGCAAAGATAGGTAATCTTTAGAATGTAAAATTGCGCACTTCACAAAAAGAAAAAACATAGTATGGTATGACTGCGATGTCAAGCAGTCAGAATTTGAATCCGTTAACTCACAGATACCTGGGTGTAACACTCTGTAGGGATGTGAAATCGAATGAGCACATTGGCTCATTCGTGGGTAAAACATGCCGTTTCAGGTGGTAGTCTTTTGGGTAGAGTACCAGGAAAATACAGTCTACAAAAGAGATAGCTTACAAATCACTCATGTGACACGTCCTAGAATGCTGCTAAAGTGTGTGGGATCTGTACAAAGTAGGACTAACAGGGGATATTGAGCGTATTTAGAGAAAGGCATATGTACGTTTGATCCATGCGACAGCATCACAGAGATGCTGAAGAAATGGAACTGACAGACTCTCGAAGATAGACGTAAACTATCCAGAGAAAGACTGCTTACAAAGTTTCAAGAAGAGGCTTTAAATGATGACTCTAGGAATATACTATAACCTCTGACCTATGCTCCCGTTGATATTGTGAGAACAAGTTTAGATTTATTAAACCACGCACAGAGGCATTTAAACATTCTTCCCGCTCTCTGTGGGTGAATGGAACGGGAAAGAAGCCTTAACTGGTACAATGGAACGTACCCTCTGCCATGCACTTCACAGTGGTTTGCGGAATATTGATGTAGACAAAGATTATTAGAATAAATACTTCAGTGATATATTCAGCACTAGTAAATATGTGCAGTATGCTTAAACAATACAGTAGGATTACCCAAGAAATCAGAACTTCAGCCGAAAAACTGACAAAAACACAAATTCACAAGTCGAAATTCAAAAGATAAATGACTGGCCGTAAGTAAACATGTAGCTGACGAAGTACCGACACGCGAAATGAGAACTTTGTGATCAGCTGTATCTCTGCAGTCAATAAAACCTGGACTCATGGCATATGGAATGTTTTATCCCAATTAATCTATATGGCGACCTCCCGAAATACTCACTTTTCGCCCTGAAACGCGCTGCGTAGCTCGAAGCGCGAGGCCTGAAACTTGCCGCCTTCCCTCGGCGTGCTGGGACAGGGGCGGTCCAGCCCATTTATATGACTTTATGCGTCGCAGCTTTCAGGGAATCCCGTTACTGGCACGCAATTTCCATGCAGACACACCCTTAACAGGATTCCCAGTGTGGTCTCCGGGCACGAGACATTTTTGCTGTCATGCACGCCATCAATTTTCCCCGAGCGGCCTCCCCCAGCCAGCAATCTGCCAGCATTCTCCCACATTTCTCCCTCCACACCGCCTCCCCCTCCCATATTCACACTACTCCTTCTCCTACATCCTCAACACGTAAACTAGGTACTAGCAAAAGAATGTTGAAGTTGTTACTGCGGTCGTCAGTCCGAGGACTGGTCAGACGTACCTCTCCACGTTAGTCTGTCACGTGCAAGACTCTTGATCTCAGCGCAGCAGCTACAACCAACATCTATTTAAACCTTTTCAACTGTATTCAAGCCTTTTCCTCCCTCTATAATTTTGGCTCCCACCACTTATATTTTATTATCGAACTGAGAAATCCTTGATGCCTTTTGATGTATCCTGTCAGTTCGGATCCGTTCTTTTAGTCAAGTTGTGCTTCCTTTTTCCCATTTAGATTCAGTACTTTCTCATTGGTTGCTCGATACACCCGACTAATCTTCAGCATTATTGTACAGCACCACATTTGAAGACCTCCATTTCTCTTGTCTGAAGTGATTATTTTCTACGTTTCACTCCTGTACAAGGCTACACTCCACTCAAATATATTCGGAACGGACTTCATAACACTTAAATTTTTAGCGGACTAGCTGAGTACCCGTCATTGCCTGTGTATGGGCCGGCCGGTGTGGCCGAGCGGTTCTAGGCGCTTCAGTCTGGAACTCCGCGACCGCTACGGTCGCAGGTTCAAATCCGGCATCGGGCATGCATGTGTGTGATGTCCTTAGGTTGGTTAGGATTAAGTAGTTCTAAGTTCTAGTGGACTGATGACCTCAGATGTTAAGTACCATAGTGCTCAGAGCCATTTGAAGTATTTTTTTTGAACCTGGGTATGTATACATTCCAGTCTTCTGTTAGTCCATCACTTCCTGTACTCTCTCTATCTTTCCGTCTCCTCTTACACCCCCTCTCTGTCCATCTCCTGCATCCCCTCTCTGTGTCCATCTGCTCCTCGGCTCTATGTACATCTGCTCCTTCCAACCCCCCCCCCCCCCTCCACTTTTCCTCCTCCCTTCTTTCGAAACCGTAATTTTATGTGTATCAAATTTTATTGAAATCGTTTAGAATGAGAATTTCACCCGTACCTTTGCCCATGTATGTCCATGTCAAATATACTTCACATATATTTAACACACTTCATACGTATTTGTACATACATTTCACCTACATGTCTAACGAGTTTAACTGTACAGTTTCATTTTCAAACAACTCAATGTTTATAACGTCGTATCTCCTGAATTGTATCTTTACATATGTTTGCAGGTGGGGATATTCAGGCGACAAATAATTGTTAAAACTAATGGTGAAACGTAGAGCTATACTTTATTTTGCACAATTCTCTACTATTTTCGGTCCGTGACAATTATCAAGCTTAGCTGGCAGCAGTGTGTTACTAGCTGTCGATATGGTCTTGCTGCTTGACGAAAACTATTGTGCCCGCATCTCGTGGTCGTGCGGTAGCATTCTCGCTTCCCACGCCCGGGTTCCCGGGTTCGATTCCCGGCGGGGTCAGGGATTTTCTCTGCCTCGTGATGGCTGGGTGTTGTGTGATGTCTTTAGGTTAGTTAGGTTTAAGTAGTTCTAAGTTCTAGGGGACTGATGACCATAGATGTTAAGTCCCATAGTGCTCAGAGCCATTTGAACCATTTTTGAAAACTATTGTACACAGTTATTACTGTGAAAAAGTTTTACGAACTATGGTGGGCTCAAAAGAGCAAATTACTTTTGTTTAAATGATGGTATAACTTTCCTGCTATTTGTGCCAGCTAAGCTTGACAATGGTCATTGAGCGAAACTGGTAGCGAACTGTGCAAAATAAAGTATAGCTCTACGTTTCACCATTAGTTTTAACAATTATTTGTCGCCTGAATATCCCCACCTGCAAACATACGTAACATCTGTATGTCGTACAATGATATAATTTTGCAGGTACATCCAGTGGCATGTGTAGGTACTGCCAGGGAAATGTTTTGTAAATAGTGTTAGTGGTAAAGAAGTAATAAATTAAAACGTCATGCATGATGCAGCGGGGTGGCCGAGCGGTTCTAGGCGCTACAGTCTGGAACCGCCGAACCGCTACTGTCGCAGGTTCGAATCCTGCCTTGGGCATGGATGTGTGTGATGTCCTTAGGTTAGTTAGGTTTAAATAGTTCTAAGTTCTAGGGGACCGATGACCTCAGGAGCTAAGTCCCATAGTGCTCAGAGCCCCCCCCCCCCCCCCCCTCATGATGCAGCTGATTTTCACGCATCTCATTGGTTATGACGTCAAGCCTCCTGAAGCAGGTGTCGGGTGACATAATTTATTCAGTGGTACATGGGAATACGGTCTGCAAAATGTGTCACGAACACAGTTAGAACTAAAGAGTTAATGAGCTAAGATATGATGCTTTATGTGGCAGTTTTACAGCACGAACACCGAAAATATAGTAAGCGATAAACATTTTTTGTTTCATCATTTTATGGGGTTTGTCAGCGAGGAAAGTGTCTTAACTATTTGAAATTATATTTAAAATTTGTTACAAATTACTAAGTGTTCTTATTGTCAAATACTGGATGACTAAAGTGAGCTTATTTGTGCGTCATTGGCTACACTGTTTTTTCACCACCATCACTACCCCCAGCCTTCTGATAGATAGATGATCCTTTCCTCCTTAGTACTTCTTACGAGACAGCAAGTGATGTATATACCAAGTTTGGCCGAAATTGGTCCTGTGGTTTAGAAGTAAATGAACATACATACAAACCTACATATACACTTACACCCATTTTTATAACATGTATGGATGTTAACTAATTCCCTACTTTTCTTACTACAGCCACCCTGCATTTTACATCCCCTCTACTTCGACCATCACCAGTTATTTCGCTCGTTAAGCAGCAAAATCCACGTATTGTTTTGAGTGTCCCATTTTGTAACTGAATTCTGTGGACACAATCCTTCGTTTACTTTTGCCGACGTTCACCATATACCTCTTTTCGAGAGACTACGCATTTAGTTCATCTGCTCTTCCAAGTTCTTTGCTATCTCTGACAGAATTACGCCACTGGCGAACCTCAGAGATTTTATTTCTTCTTCCTGAACTGTAATTCTCTTTCCAAATTTCTCCTTGGTTCCCCGTGCTGCCTACTCAGTGTACAGACAGAACAACAACGTGGCCAGGCTACAACCTGGAGGTCACTACTCCCATGTCCTTCCAAAATAACTGCATTCTGTCCCGTATATAAGGTGCAAATTTCCTTTTGCTTCGTAAATTTGTCAGGAGCTTTCTCTAAATCAATCGTCTGATGTAATAACAGGGTTAGAATTGCCACGCATTTCCCCGGAACTCAAACTGGTCTTTCCAGTGGTCGGCTTCTACCACATTTTCCACAGCCCTGCGAATAATTCGCCTCATTATTCTGAAGTAATTACTTATTACATTGATAGTACACTACTGGCCATTAAAATTGCTACATCAAGAAGAAATGCAGATGATAAATGGGTAATCATTTAAACAAATATATTATACTAGAATTGACATGTGATTACATTTTCACCCAATTTGGGTGCATAGATACTGAGAAATCAGTACCCAGAACAACCACCTCTGGCCATAATAGCGGCCTTCATACGCCTCGGCATTGAGTCAAAACAGAGATTGGATGGCGTGTACAGGTACAGCTGCCCATGCAGTTTCAACACGATACAACAGTTCATCAAGAGTAGTGACTGGCGTATGGTGAGGAGCCAGTTGCTCTGCCACCATTGACCAGACGTTTTCAATTGGTGAGAGATCTGGAGAATGTACTGGCCAGGGCAGCAGTCCAACATTTTCTGTATCCAGAAAGGCCCGTACAGGACGTGCAACATGTGGTCGTGCATTATCCTGCTGAAATGCAGGGTTTCGCAGCGATCGAATGAAGGGTAGAGCCACGGGTCGTAACACATCTGAAATGTAACGTCCACTGTTCAAAGTGCCATCAATGCGAACAAGAGGTGACCGAGACGTGTAACCAATGGCACCCTACACCATCACGCCGGGTGATACGCCAGTATGGCGATGACGAATACACACGTCCCATGTGCATTCACCGCGATGTCGCCAAACACGGATGGGACCATCATGATGCTGTAAACAGGATTCATCCGAAAAAAATGACGTTTTGCCATTCATGCAGCCAGGTTCATCGTAGACTAGACTACACCATCGGAGGCGTTCCTGTCTGTGATGCAGCGTCAAGGGTAACCGCAGCGATGGTATCCGAGCTGATAGTCCATGCTGCTGCAAACGTCGAACTGTTCGTACAGATGGTTGTTGTCTTGCAAACGTCCCCATCTGTTGACTCAGGGACCGAGACGTGGCTGCACGATCCGTTACAGCCATGCGGATAAGATGCCGGTCATCTCGACTGCTAGTGACACGACGCCTTTGGGATCCAGCACGACGTTCCGTGTTGCCTTCCTGAAGCCACCGATTCCATATTCTGCTAACAGTCATTGGATATCTACCAGCGCGGCTACAATCCGACCTTTATCAAAGTCGTAAACGTGATGGTACGCATTTCTCCTCCTTACACGAGGCATCACAACAACGTTTCACCAGGCAACGCCGGTCAACTGCTGTGTGTGTATGAGAAATCGGTTGGAAACGTTCCTCAAGTCAGCACGTTGTAGGTGTCGCCACCGGCGCCAACCTTGTGTGAATGCTGTGAAAAGCTAATCATTTGCATATCACAGCATCTTCTTCCTGACGGTTAAATTTCGCGTCTGTAGCACGTCATCTTCGTGGTGTAGCAATTTTAATGGCCAGTAGTGTAGTTTAATATTCACTCTTCTAGCACTTGCTTTCAACTTGTGTGTAAAATCTATGATACTGGAGAAGTACCATTGCCGTTCATCATCCAAACACTCCCAAAGTCGCTGAGCAGATAAATGCGAGAACTATCGTACAGTCGATATGACAGCTGATGCGTCCAAGTTGTTGGTTAGAATAACCACAAGAGGATGGTAACGTAATGCACGGAGCAAGCCTCTGTATTCTGGCCCAGATGGGCTATTCGAAACCTACTGACCGGAAGCGTCACTCGCTACCAGTGGCGTCATATGGATATGGTATGGAGGACCGTGGGGGGAGCGCACCACTCTCCTCTTCGTTGTTGGATCTCTTGTCCTTGGGGCAGTTACTTCTCTATCAGACAGCCTTTCAGTTCGCCGCATTTGACGCAATACACACCGTTCCAGTCTCCCCACCAAGGAAATGTCCGTAGGATTATGGAATTCGTACACAGTTCCTCCATACAGCAGTAGAACACGCTGAGCACTGAGCTACAGATGAGGATAAGGTAATGTACAACCTGTGTAAATTACATGCACGTGTTCAACAAGTAATGCAACACATTTTTTTTCTGAAAGCAGTTTGGTTTCATTCAAGATTCGAGTACACCATATTATTCCCCACTCTTGTGGCTGTAAATTCCTATTTTTCAGCATAACCTCCGTTCAATGCGACGGCATTACGGCACATTACTGAAGGGACACCATGCCCTCACAGTACCACTCTATAGACGGACGTCGGTGTCAACGTCCTGCTGCATCAGCAAGCTCGTCATCATCCACGTACTGCATCCTGCGAAGTGCATCCTTCACTGGGCCAAATAGGTGGACGCCGGAAGGTGCGAGATTGTGACTGTAGGATGGATGAGAGTGAAGAGTCCAGTGAAGTTCTGTGAGCTCCTCTCGGATGCACAGACTTGTCTAAGGCGTTGCGTTGTCGTGGAGAAGGAGAATTTGTTTTGCATTTTTTTTTTTTTTTTTTTGACGAAGAACGCGTGAAGTTGTTTCTTCAATTTCCTGATGGTGTGTGCGGCCGGCTGGCACTCGGGAGATCGGACAGGTCTGCTCGACCTCTTTTGTGCGTAAATTACTCTTCCACAGGATTCTTGTAGTAGTTTCCACTCTTGTCTCCGCCTACAACACGCCATTTCCACCTTAAATCGATCCGACAAGAAATTTTGCGACCGAGGATTGTAAGTGCAGTTATCTATCACTGATTGCACAGTCACAAGTTATTGGATACTTTCATCTTTTTTGCTACTGCTTTTGTCCCGCATCGCACGCAGGTTCAGAAAGGCTACGCACGGAATTGGCATGGTTAATTTTTTTAAGGGGTGGCCGGATGCCCTTCCTGCCGCCTACCCATATCCCCCAGGGTCGGAATCAGAGTACCCCAGCTGTCTGCATCCAGTGTAAATCATGGAATAGTGCGAATGTGTTTCATATGCCTGCAAATCGTGGAACTGAGGCGGGACGTGGGGACCAGCGAGGTATTCAACTAGTGCTATGTGGAAAACCGCCTAAAAACCACATCCAGGCTGGGCGGCACAAAGGCCCTCGTCGTTAATCTGCCAGGCAGATTCGATCCAGCCCGGCGCGCCTATCCGAGACAAGGAAGCAGCGCATTAGCGCTCTGGGTAACCTGGTGGGTTTATTAGACACTTTCATCTGCATTATATTTATTTATGTTATGGTCGAATGCGAATCTCTTCGCCAGGAGCTGATCATCTGCAAGGATCTCTGTGTTAAATGAGAGATTTCTAATGATTTCAGCAATCCGTACTAAATGCCTCATAGGCCAGTTGATTAAGAACGGACTTGCCCGACATTCTAGTAAGCGTTTCCAACAGATTTTTATATACGTTGTATTATGGAAAGTATGACACCTTTATAAGTGCAGAATCGACCCCTAGACTCCAAAACAGTCGGGATCCGTCAGTATAAGAGCAGGAGGGGAGCATTCTGTTGTAAGCAGAGAAGCACAACCAGCATCAGCTATTCGCGAGTTTAGCAATCGGTCGTTTCAGTGGTCTTCTTCAAAGAAGTGCTCGCCAAAGTATTCCGCACTGAGCACGAAATAGTTACTACGACCAGAAATTACATACGCTCATAACTCTCAAACTATTTAATTTAGAAACACCGAACTTTCATTATAATGTTAGTGACTGCAGTCGCTTCAGTCACGAGGCATTCGAACCGCAATTAACTCATTAAAAATGGTTCAAATGGCTCTGAGCACTATGCGACTTAACTTCTGAGGTCATCAGTCGCCTAGAACTTAGAACTAATTAAACCTAAGTAACCTAAGGAGATCACACACATCCATGCCCGACGCAGGATTCGAACCTGCGACCGTAGCGATCGCTCGGTTTCAGACTGCAGCGCCTAGAACCGCACGGCCACTCCGGCCGGCAATTAACTCATTATTTCGGAAGAGTAGGTTCTAGGACGCCACACACAATAAAAGTAACATAGATTAGTGAATAGTAAAAAATATTACTCTACTTTGGGAACGCTCGTTACAACAATTGTTCACTTCGGACGTGAGCTATTCATTAGGTATCAACTGTTTCACAAATCTATCACAGACATTGCAATCTATCTAAAACTTCCCAAATCGGCTGTCGGCGATGTGACTGTGAAGTGGAAACGTGAAGAGACAACCGCGACTAAACCTAGAGCAAACATACCTCAAGAACTGCAGGACAGGAAACGTCGAGCAATGCGGAGGGTGGTTGTAAAAACTCTCATGAAATCAGCGGGAGAGATCATGAGTGATATCCACAATTCTACCAGCAGGCCAGCTGGCACACAGTGCATGGGGTAGAATGGAGTAATATGGCCGAGCAGCTCCTCGTAATCCACACATTTCCGTAGGGACTGCAAAGCAACACTTGAGGTAGTGTAAGAAGCGACGACACAGGACAGTGGAGGACTAGGAACGAGCGATTTTGAGTGATGAATCACGCTATAGCCTGTGGCAATCCGGTAGAGGTGTCTGGCGAATGTCTGGAGAGCTCTACCTCCCACCGTGTGAAGTGACAGCTGTGAAGCGCGGAAGAGGTGATGTGTGGGGGTGATTTTCGTTGTCACGATATGGTCCCTGTTTGGCACTTAGGAAGACCCCAGATGCGGTTCGATATCAGAACATTTTTACAATTTAGTGGTGGCCTCCGCAGCCTTTCAGCTTCAACTACTCGCTGACGATCTGTGGCAGTCGGAGGAACTACCATAATATTTCCAGGTTAGATGACCAATATGTCCGTTATTTTTGTCCTACTACTTGCACCATCATTGAAACAGATGACAGCATCCATCACACCTATTTTGAGTACCGTCCTTCCAACAAACGCTGTTTTTGGTACTTGTTGCCACACATAGCTGTTGAAACTCTTATTATGGTTCTCTGTGTGGCCATGTAGCCATCTGCTAAATAATTTCGTATCTGCAAAGTCCCTGTATATTGACTTTATTGTTTGCATGACTGTGGTAGTGCGACAGTGAACTGAAAGGACACGTGGCTGGAGTACAGACTTTTGTTCAAAGAGCATTTAAGAACAAATAAACAGTTTGAAAGTAGATAATGCACACATTTTTGGAAACTGGAGAAATTTGTCTTTCAGATGGAAATAATTTTTTTCTATTTTTTACTCATTTTCACGTCCAGGTCCCCTTAAGTAAACGTGCACGAGCAGAAGTTGTAAATTGAAGCGACTCTTGCTAGGGAATTCATGCAGAACCTTAACCGTGTCTTGAAGTCGTCGAGTGAGACAGAAACAGTGGCCGATGCATTGTGATTAGTCTTCATTACAAAGAGAACAGTGTATAGAGTTATTGTGGGTGGACAAATACCGTCTGCCTAGAGATTTAAATGGTACTATTAGTTTGGAATTGTCCTTCGAACATCAAGACAGAAAATTAGTTTTCTTCCGACTTCAGTTCATAGGACATTATTTAGTTCGTGTTCATGGAACTGCAGTCAACGTCGGACAGATAGGCCACAAACCTGCATTGCACAATTGTTGTAACGAGCGTTCCCAAAGTAGAGTAGTATTTTTTACTATTCACTAATCTATGTTACTTTCATTGTGTGTGGCGTCCTAGAACCCACTCTTCCGAAATAATGCGTTAATTGCCGGCCGGAGTGACCGTGCGGTTCTAGGCGCTGTAGTCTGAAACCGAGCGACCGCTACGGTCGCAGGTTCGAATCCTGCCTCGGGCATGGATGTGTGTGATGTCCTTAGGTTAGTTAGGTTTAATTAGTTCTAAGTTCTAGGCGACTGATGACCTCAGAAGTTAAGTCGCATAGTGCTCAGAGCCATTTGAACCATTTTTAATGAGTTAATTGCGGTTCGAATGCCTCGTGACTGAAGCGACTGGAGTTACTAACATTTTAATGAAAGTTCGGTGTTTCTAAATTAAATAGTTTGAGAGTTATGAGCGTGTGTAATTTCTGGTCGTAGTAACTATTTCGTGCTCTGTGCGGAATACTTTGGCGAGCACTTCTTTGAAGAAGACCACTGAAACGACCGATTGCTTAACTCGCGAATAGTTGTGAGTCTGTTACTGTTAGAATGTGAAAATTAGTCGGGTCGGACTTGCAAAAATTCTGGCTGTTTTTCGAGTGAAACTATGTTGTACAGACAGTGAACTTCGAATCATAGAGCATTACCTTATTAAATACGGACTTGATAGCCATTTCATGTATTTCCATATCAATAAAAAGCAGATTCAGTCCAATTTTAGATGCTTTCTGCAAGTAGACTGCAGCCTCCAAACGCCCTTTTTTTGTAAAAATGTTCATCAACGCTGCTTTACACTGCCTAGCACGTATCTGCTACTACGGAGTGAAGGGACGTCGGAAAGAAGCATACCGAGGTAGGTGGACTTTCGGAAAGTGAACGAGAGAATACAGACGACCGACCCCGCCCAGCCGCAGCTTTTGGGGAAAAATGGGCTGCAGTTTCGTCCACCGATGTTCCTACACGTCATTGAAAATGTCCCCAGCAGAACTTAAGTCGTGGTAAAGGCGAAGGGACGACACGGCCCACATTAATGACCACTAACAGGTTCTGGATTCTTTTGATCACACAATATATATTATCAAAAAGGTCAACCAACCACCCGGTTCCAATTGCAACTTGCCATCTAACAACTTCCAGGAACAACGAAGATGTTATTTTCAGTATTTCACATAATCATTGATAGAGTTTAAAAAATAAAAATGCTGTCACAATCTACTCACTAAGAAGCTTAATTTCACGTTAAAAGTTGAGCAAAGTATTTCAACTATTATAGTTAGAACCTGTGTTTGTGTTTGGAGACAGTATAACTGTAGGCGCACAAATTACCGAAAGTATAGTCACGCAGTATTTAAGAATGAGAGCGCTAAGTAACTTCCAAAAAACTTTGTACGTAATCTGAAATCTTTACAAAACATTCTCTCGTGAACACTCCAACAGAATATTGAAAGGAAAGAACTTTTCACTCTTAGGATGTTTCCGCTGTTCATGAATCTTTAGTCAGCCATTACGTTATAATTTGTTACTTCTTTAGTACAACAGACTAAACTAAACTCCGTCCGAACAGGCCATGAAGGCCCAACTGTACCGACCGGCCGCCGTGTCATCCTCAGCCCACAGGCGTCAGTGGATGTGGATCTGAAGGGTCATGTGGTTAGCACACCCATCTCCCTGCCGTATGTGAGTTTACAAGACCGTAGCCGCTACTTTTCAATCAAGTAGCTCCTCAGTTTGCTTCAAAAGGGCTGAGTGTACCCCGCTTGCCAACGGCGCTCGGCAGACCGAACGGTCATCCATCCAAATGCTAGCCCAGCCCGGTAGCGCTTAACTTCGGTGATCTGAAGGGAACCAGTGTTGCCACTGCGGCGATACAGTATAAATCTCCAGTAGAGTTTGCAGACGGTGCGGCTGCTACGGTCGTAGGTTAGAATCCTGCCTCGGGCATGGATGTGTGTGATGTCGTTAGGTTAGTTAGGTTTAAGTAGTTCTAAGGCTAGGAGACTGATGATCTCAGATGTTAAGTCCCATAGTACTCAGAGCCATTTGAACCATTTTGGAGACGGTATCCGCATATACCAATGAATATACCAGCAAATTATATCATTGCGAGACGCACAGTTCAGAAGATAGGACGTCACAAACACTGAGTTGTATGAGAAACCAGATTTAACTGAAAATGGAGAGCATCTTACCAAGACTATATTCGTCCTGTGTTTCATAAACTAGCAACTTCTAACAGACTATAAACTTAGTTTCAAATCTTTTCTAAACTTTTTCTCGCTTACATGCTTAATGTCAAATATTTAACACATAAATTCTTCTTCAAGTAATCAGAAGAATGGAGCAGTTTGAGGCGTGGGGGATATATTCTTTAAAAAATGTAAGTTTACTGGCAAATTCTAAGAGCTGAATTCAGATAATCTTTCACCGGCCTGAGTGAAACTGCTCAATAATGAACATATAAGGGGCAATCAAATGAAAAGAGACGCGTGGAAAAAGGTAAGTATCCTGTTCATTATATTAAAAGTAATCGCCATTATAGTTAATACATTTAACCCAACTTGAGAGAATGTCACGACCAGAAAATATCGAAATCGTCTGGCCATTACTATGGGCTCTTTCATTGCTCTGGGAGATGATTCATTGGAATTACAACTTGAGATATCAGTTCCCTTTATTACATGAATGACAAAAAGATTTATTTAAATTGATGCAATCCCTTGCAACACGAGTGCCTGATAATTTACAACTGGCATTGACTACTAAAACACTACTTGATGCAATAATTAAAAAACTATTCTCTTGAAGTATAACGTTCAACATTTACAAAAATACGTCTGAGACTTGAATAACTCTTTAACTCTCTTTAACTCTTGAATAACCCTTTACCCTGGAAATGAGTGCCACCAAGCTCGGCCCTTTGTTGACCTCCATGTGATGGCGCTGCTGTCCTGAGAGGGAAGGTCCTCCCATTCGTCGTTTCGGATTGCAGCAAGACCTCGCTAACGTCTGTGGTATCTATGTGCTTGTTGACTTTGGTGAGGCACTTCGATGTTTGCGCGATACCACAGATACGTTGGTCAGTACCTTCATGAAATAATGTTTGCGGTTGCCTACAGAACCACGGCTGTACTCCAACGCGAACCTCTGCGTCTGAAGCAATTGACGGCCATGAAATTCTTTCTTCAGGACTTCAAAAATATGGAAATCGGATGGGGAGAGACGAGGATTGTATGGATGATGTGTAAGAGATTCCCAGGGAAACTTCCGCATTGTAATCGAAACAAGCATCACAGAATCTGAGTCAGCCACCATGGGAAGCCCTTACACATTCTGTGAGCGTGTGGGTGCTATTCTGTCATTCTGTAAAAAATCATTAATCTGAGATGTACCCTTTACCCTGTGGCTCCTGCAAGATGCTATTTCCACACCCACACTACTACAGAAGTCAGACAGACGCTCCTAACGTTCGAAAGAGAAATGCCTGAAAAACTTTCAGCAAACAATATCTTCTGGAGTTGTCCGCTGACACAAAAATTCACAAAATTTCTTATGTAACTAGTGGGATGCTTGGGTACTGGCATTGTGCTAGTTAGTGTAAGAAAAACATGAAACTAACGAAAATTATTACTTATTTTGCAAAAATTCTGAGAAATCACAATAGTACCTTTAGTTATGAACTGAACAAGTTATTTCCAGATTCTTTTCTGAATGTGAAGTTACCTCTTAAGGATAGGATTCGCTAATGAAATTTCTACACAAAGTTTAAGATTGTTATTGACTTGGCAGAATGTTTGAGGGCCGCATCTACTGAACTTGAATAATTATCCATTAGAATGTTGCTAGGTACGGTCAAGGCTGTCGCATGTGAGATGCAGTGAAGCGTACTGTTGTGGAGGAAATATGGGGCTCACAAGAGCTGTAGCACACAATACCGTAAGCTGCAATGACTGCTGTCTGCGCCGCTCGCTGCTGACAAATAAGATAACTCTGGTTCTATCTGGATTGACCTTCGCCAATCGAACTCTCCCTACCCCTTGATGAAGTCAAGGACTCCTATTCGCCCCTAGTCTAACTATTGGCGTGGTACACCGGTCAGATAACCAGTCCACTGCGATGCCACTCAAATATTCGCTCGCAGGCGTTTAACTATAACTCTGTCCGTTCACACCGCACAATAAGTGTGGCGGCCAACACAGTGAACAATGCTTAATCACAAGGACTCAATATAGAATCGCACTCCAATTCGCTCTCGACAGAGGTGCTCTCCCAGTGAAGTACTGAGGAGAGACTTGTTCCTCGCTCTTTGAGTACACGTACGAGCGCACACGCTCTCGTTAAGTGTTCTCGCTCCAAGAGCGACAACAGAACAGCCCCTCTTCACTCCAGACATGAAGGGGTATATCTTTCTGTCTCTTCCATTACTCCTTCAACTCAAGGCATCAGGAATATCGTCTGCCAATCAGCATTGCTCTTCTAAAACCAGAGAATGACGTTTCGTTTATGGCGACCGATCCGGAAATCTGTAGCATCAGCATTTGGTGTTTGCTGTCTCCCTGTGAAAACCTTTGAAACTGCGTGCTATGTTTGTAAAGAATGCTTAGGCTGGGCGCTCCCACTCAATGTAGCGGAATTTGCTTTTAAGCCGAACCCGGGGTCGTTCCCCCTTTCACTCGGACAAACGCTTTCTGCTCTACGGGCAGTCGCCGTCCGACGTAGATAGGCTGACTTGTCCTCTGAAGGGACCGGCCTCCCGGCGTGCAGTCTGCCTCTCCCGAACTAAAAGCTCCTGTGACCGTCGTGTCTGGAATGTGTGTGTGTACGCCAGCCTCGAGTATTTCATTCTCGGTGTGCATTTGCGATTTACTAGTTATTTGCCCATCGTTTACATGAATTCATACAACATTGACCTTATCTTATCGAGTTTAGGTTCAAATGAAGCGTCTTGATGTGCGGAATATGATTGTGAGGGCGGAATATTTAAGCAATGAAGCTCAGATACCACGACGTCTTACAACATCCTCCACTCTCTCCCCTTGCGATTTCCATAATTTTGGAGCCCTGAAGAAAGACATTTGTTGCTGTTGATTCGCTTCACATGAAGGAGTGTAGACCTGGATACAATTATGGTTCCGTAGCCAACTGCAAACATTTTTACATGATTGCATTGACTATCTTGGCTCCCAGTAAGATAAATGTATTAACAGTTATGGCGATTAATTTTGAAGTAACTAACAGTTTAATTACATTTTTTTGCACCAGACGTTGGCCTCTCGCGTCTAAAACTGCAGCAAAATTACCGCTGCATTAACAGCTTCAGCGCGCACATTAATAACGCCGTTTACAACAATTTCGCTGTAATATTCCGACCTATCTACTACAGCCGCTGTTATCAATATAACTCTCGGAGCCAGTCGAGTGTGCAGCAAGTGCTACCAACCCCATGATGGAATCGGCGGATGTGTTCATGGAGGCACTGCAGAAGAAAAAAAAAACGGGGCCAGTCCCGGCATCTCTAAGGCAATTACTGCCGCTTGAATCCTCGCATGAGATATGAACTGCGAAGTCGCTATCACACGGCCATAATCTTAATGGCGCGCCCATTCCTCAGGGCGTAAACAAGCGCCAGGCCGGGCAACATTACCCCGCCCACTTTCCCCGCGTGTTCCTTTCCGCCGGCCACGACGTCAGCTGCGGCCCTCATAAGATCTCGAGCCCGTGATGTACTGCGCAAGCCGCGTGCTGCCAACTGCTGCAGAATTACGCATAAATAAGGCCGCGCATATTGCGGCGTATATTTCACTCCCGTTGGCCTGTATTGCTTTATTTCCCGGGCGGGATGGGACGGCACTGTGAGGTACGGGGTGGCTGCCTCGCAGCGACCGTCATTGCGGTAAATGCGGCTAGAAGAGGCCCTTAAAATACTCCTTTTTTATTGGTATATATGTCACCAACAAAACCGTAAAGGCTAAAGTTTGTACTTGCTGTAAGAGATGACATTCTGGTGTAAATGCTGATACAATGCCAGGACATCACTTCCAGCTGGCTCTTTTTACGATCTCTCGACGTGTTTTATAAATCTTCGTTATAAGTAACTGCCTCTCCAAATAGGTTTCTTAGTTTGCTTGTTTTCTGTTCTCGTTTGGTGGGCCGGAGGAAAAGGACTTTTCACCCATTGCTTCTGCTGATCGTTGGTGTCTTTCAAATCAAATGGCTTGTACGACAGAGCGAAAGCCTCTCAAATGTAGATCAAGGAATTTCGAATAAAACGTGGAAAGGCTCCCAAACAATGTATCTTGACCACTTACCTCCACCAAAAGAGCAACCTTCTACTGAGAGGAAAAAAAGCGTCTCAGCCCTAACGCCCCAATTTCATTGTGTTACATGTTCTAAACTAACATATGTACAGACAAGCGTCTTACACAGTTAAATGAAAATGATCAAAAAGTTCCCTTTCCGATAACAATCGTGGCACTAAAATAGGCCCCTTTAGTTGGGCAAATTATATTAAGCCCATCCTTGGTCAGCACCCATGTACATTCAATTGCTATCAGCGTTCTGGGACACTGAGATCTTAAAGTTGTAGTGATACAATTCTTAGCTCTTCAATGAAAATTCTGTTGTACATAGTGATCAATCTGTTATACAGTACGCCTACAGCCTGAAAAGCTTCTTTACGTCCATACATATTTGACAATTGCACGTTTCTGTTTATGTTCCATACCTCCTACTAAACAACTTGACCCTTTTCAACCAAACTTGGTAAACTTATCGCTTATTGTCTGGAAAGTATTACCTATCAAGGAGGTGGGGTGAGTTTGAAAAAGTACTGTAGTCCATGACGCGTGATACCCATATTTTATTCATCCAACATATGAGAGTGAGAGCACTTAGTAACCGCAAACAAACTTTATCCGTATTTTCAAACCATTGCAAAACTTTTTCTCGCTGATGAATCCCACAAAATACTGAAAAAAAACCTTTTTCGCTTACCATACTTTCGTTATTCAAGCAAGAAACTGTCGCATCAGGCATGACGTTTTAATGTGTTGCCTTATTTACTACTACCTATATGCGTGAAAAATTCTGCAGACATTATTTACACACACCACTAAATGCGCCTGCAAAATTATATGATTTTACGACATGTAGTTCAGAAGATATGGCATCGTAAACACAGCGATAGGTGAAAAACTGCAGCATCGTGCATGATGATTAAATTTATAACTTCTTTGCTTCCAACTCTATTCGCAACGCATTTCGCAGGTAGTATCCAGATCCGTCGATGGATGCACCTACAAAATTATATCACTGTACGAATGATGATATGATGTCAAAGACCTTGTGCTGCATGAAAACGAAACTCCAGGGTGAAATACACTAGAAATATGGGTGAACTAAGTGTACAGTTATGTGTGAAATACGTTAAATATTTGTGAGGTGCGTATATGGCAAAGCCACGTGTAAAATGCCCGTCCTAAACGCCTGGATCGATTTCATCCAAACTTGGTTACCATCTGGGAAGAAATTCCGTGGGGGTAAGAACCAGCAACCTTCTATTGAGGTAGGAGTGATAGTACAGAGACAGAAAGGAGTAGGAGGAGATGAACACACGGAAAGGGGGAGTGATGAGGGGGAGACGTTTAGAGGTGAGGAGGAGAAGGAATGAGAGAAGGAGAGGGGGATATGGCGGAAAGGGAAGGCGAGGAGATGAACAGAGAGAAGATGAAATGGGCAGAGAGAGGGGAGAGGAGGAGATGGACAGAAAGGAAAGGGGGGAGATTGACAGAGAGATGAGCAGAAAGAGGTGGACAGAGAGAGGGAAGAAAAAGATAGACAGAGAGAGGGGCAAGAAAGATGTGGACAGCGAGATGGGGAGGAGGAGATGAAAGTGGAGGGGGCGAGGAGAAGATGAACTGAGGGGAAGGAAGAGATAGACTGAAGAGTGGGGAGGGGAAGGATTTAGAGGGGTGAGGGAAAAGAGGCAGGCAAACAGAGGGGGAGGGAGCAGATGGAGAGAGAAAGGAACGAGGAGGAAATTGACAGAGAGAGAGGGGGGAGAAGAAGATGGACAGAGAGAGGCTAGCGGAAGAGATGGACAGAGAGAACGGAGAGGAGAAGATGGTCTCGGAGAAGACTAGGATAAATACACACCAAGGCAACGCCAGGTACTCAGCTATTTAATTGTTAACATAAAAACGAGATTATGGAGCTAGCAGGAATTAAATACCAGAGAAACCACAAGTCCTTTGCAGAACCAGGAGGACATGAAATCGGAACAGTGGTTGAGAAGGGAATGAGACATATTTGTAGCCGTTCGCTAGTATAATCTAATCTGTACTCTGATCGAGCAGTAAAGGAGTGGAAATTGATGTCCGGGAAGAAGTTCCTCCATCCTGCCAGTCGAATTATTATTCGTCAACATTTGTTGCTCTTGAGTAACGCATTTTTTCGAAACATAAAAGCATTCCATAGAAGGATTAAATTTCCGATATTTCGTCGAGAAACTGCTTTCTCCATCTACTAGCAGGTTGTAAATTTTGTGGCCAATCTGTCAGACCAATTTATGAAGCGCAGTCACCAACACAGTTAAAGATTTTACTGCATCTTTAGATCTCTATGGCCCCTTTGGTGACAAGAGTCCCAATAGATTCACTATGTGATCAAAAGTATCCGGTCACCTGACTGAAAGTGACTTACAAGTTCGTGGCGCCCTCCATCGGTAATGCTGGATTTCAGTTGGCCCACTCCTAGCCTTGATGACAGCTTCCACTCTCGCAGGCATACGCTCAGTCCGATGCTGGAAGGTTTCTTGGAAAATCGTAGCCCATTCTTCACGGAGTGCTGCTCTGAGGAGAGGTATCGATGTCGGTCGGTGAAACCTGTCACGAAGTCGGCGTTCCAAAACATTTCAAAGGTGTTCTACAGGAATCAGGTCAGGACTCTGTGCAGGCCACTCCATTACAGGGATGTTATTGCCGTATAACCACTCCGCCACAGGCATTATGAGCAGATGCTCGATCGTGTCGAAAGATGCAATCTTCATCCCCGAATTGCTCTTCAACAGTGTGAAGGTGCTTAAAACAGCAATGTAGGTATGTGCTATGATAGTGCCACGCTCTGGCAGATGACGTTGACCGGGCATTCGCCATACCCACACACTGCCATCGGACCGCCACATTGTCTACCGCGATTCGTCACTCCACACAGCGTTTTTCCACTGTTTAATCGTCCATGTTTACGCTCCATACACCAAGCGAGGCGTAGTTTGGCATTTACCTGCGTGACGTGTGGTTTATGAGCAGCCGCTCGATCATGAAATCCAAGTTTTCTCACCTCTCGCTTAACTGTCATTATACTTGCAGTGGATCCTCATGCAGTTTGGAATTCCTGTGTGATGGCCTGGATAGTTGTCTGCCTATTACACTTTACGATCCTCTTGAACTGTCTGCGGTCTCTGTCAGTCAACAGACGAGATCGGCGTTTACGCTTTTGTGCTGTACGTGTCGCTTCTCGTTTCCACTTTACTATCACATCGGAAACAGTGGACCTAGGGATCTTTAGGAGTGTGGAAAACTTGTATACAGACGTATGTCACAAGTGACACCCAATCACCTGACCACGTTCGAAGTCCGTGAGTTCCGCGGAGAGCCGCATTTTGCTCTCTCACGATGTCTAATGGCTACTGAGGTCGCTGATATGGAGTACCTGACAGTAGGTGGCAGCACAAGGCACCTAATATGAAAAACGTGTTTTTGGGGGTGTCCGGATACTTTTGACCACATAGTGCAATTGCGTGGGACAAGATCCTTTTCCACTAAACACGATTTTATATTAAGTAACCTCTCATCGTTCTAACTCACAATTTACAGTTTGCCACTGGTGTGCACAGCGTCTGCAAACTGTACAGGTTGACTGACTTCTATAGTTGCCTCCACACTCGTAAGAGATCTGAGCAAAGTTCCAGGTCACCCGTGCGAGCCATTCGCAGGGACTCAGTCGTCCTTTGTCGGCTCCGCATTGGCCACACCCGACTGACGCACAGTTATTTACTGCGTCGTGAGGACTCGGCTCTTCGTCGCTGTGGGGCGGCCTTGACGGTGGTCCACATTTTGTTGTCCTGTTCACTTTTAAGTGTGCTCAGGCAGACGTTTGCGCTGCCTGATACGTTACCTACCATTTTAACTGATGACTCTTCTGTGGCAGGCTTAGGTTTGCGTTTTATTCGGGCAGGGGCTTTTATCATTTGCTCTAAGTGTTTATCTTTATTTTGTGTTGAGTCTGGCTTTTGGCCTACGGTTTTAGACTGTGTTTTTGATATGTTTCTCGGTGGTTGGCTTTCCTTTTTTTTCTCTCTGGTCGGCCAACCACTGTCACACTCTGTGTGATTTTAATTCGTTTTGTCTGGTCGTTGTCTAAGTTTCTCTTGTCCTGTGTCGTCTGTCATCTTTTTCTTGTTCGCTTTTATTCTGTGTGGGTGTTTTTAAGTTTTGGAACAAGGGACCGATGACCGTAGCAGTCTGGTCCCTTTCATCCCACAAACCAACCAACCAACCATGTTCCAGGGGCTCTGAGGCCAGATCGTCATTAACTGGCTGAGACATTTCTGATGTCTTCTACAAAACATTTCATATGGATTGTCTGCCCAGGACCCTACATATTTTTGCCTTATATAGCTCCTTTGTTTTGGTCTAGTCTATCCTGTGAATTACTCTTCTTCTTCAAATACGAGGGGAAGTCAAAAACGAACGGGAGTTCTGCAATTTATCGCCGTAGAGCTTGGTAACAATGCCAGTATCCGGGTTGAAGTATAGTCACACGCAAGAGCTCTGCACGGCATGTCACTCTTCGTCCCGCGTTTGTCGTTACATTGTAGCAGACCGTGAAACAAGGCAGCTCCATTGTCGATCTGCACCGACGAGGAAATGAGGGTAGTGATTGACTCTCTTGTTTGTGATGGTGCTTAATGAAGTGTTGGCAGAAGTGCCAACACCGTGTTGCTAAAGGAGGCCGAAATGCACGCTTTTAAGGCTCACGCAGATTGGCGTGAGGTCTGGAACAAGGTAAAGTAATTATCCTATAAAGAAAAGAACGTAGTTCTTGGAATACTTAACTTTAATCCGCAATTGGAGAACATCGCTCTTGTTTAGACATTATTACTCTGAATATAAACTGGTAATGGCGCCTTGCTAGGTCGTAGCAAATGACGTAGCTGAAGGCTATGCTAACTATCGTCTCGGCAAATGAGAGCGTATTTGTCAGTGAACCATTGCTATGAACGTCGGCTGTACAACTGGGGCGAGTGCTAGGAAGTCTCTCTAGACCTGCCGTGTGGTGGCGCACGGTCTGCAATCACTGACAGTCGCGACACGCGGGTCCGACGTATACTACCGGACCGCGGACGATTTAAAGGCTACCACCTAGCAAGTGTGGTGTCTGGCGGTGACACCACACTTAATCCGTGGAAATTATTCGTCGAGGGCAAATGCAGTATGGTGGCTGCTGTTCATCGCGAAGGAAGATCTACAAATGGACAGAGCGCTTCAGACAGGCAACGACTCCTCTATGTGACGAGAAAAGATCGGGCACGTTGTCGACGTCAATATCCGAGGACAATTCAAAAGTCGTTGAGAGTATGATGATGGAAAACAGACGTATCACAGCGGACGAAATAGCCAATATTTTACATATCAGTCATGATTGAACGTATTCCTTCTTAAACGTCAGGCTAAATTTTCGGAATGCGTGTGCAAAGTTGTTACCGGAAGAACTGTCAGCGTAGCGTAGGTGGCAAAGGATGGACTTCCCTTGTTAACATCTAGCCCGTGATCATTGCGAGAGAATGGATTTTTATAGCAAATCGTTACTGTAGACGAAACGTGGGTGCTTCATCACTAGCCGGAAGGTATGGCTGCGAGCGTGGTTAGTAAAAACCCATAATCACCAGAAGTTAATAAATTTAAACGTCAACCGTTAGCTAGTAAAAATATGTTAACATTATTCTGGGGCATGGGAGGTGTGGTGGCCGCTCACTCCACCCATTCCGTTAGGTTACCGTTCGTTTCTGGGATAAGGAGAATTGTAAAGAAAAATCTTATCCAAAATCTTTCTTTAGTCAAAACAAAAGATTTTTTTTCAGACAAAAAACTGATGTACCTGATTGCCTCCACAATGCAGACGTTTATCAAGTGATATGTTACTTTGGCAAAGTGTATACAGGCGGAACGGGAAGATCTGTTAAAGAACGCATTAAGGAACACGATCGGCACAAACGGCTAAAACAAAGTGTAAAATCGGCAGTAGCGGCACATCATGAGAACTGTGGCTCTGACATCGATTTTAATAACGTACGTATGCTGGCTAAGGAAACCAACATTTATAGAAGAAAGGTCCGACAAGCGGTTGAAATTTCCAGGAATGCATATAATTCAACAGGGAGAACGGCTATAGGCTTCCGGCATCGTGGCTCCCCACCATCAAGGAAGTGAATATGCGGCCGCAGTGTGAGAGCAATGCAAACAACGAGCAGAAAGACAGTCGGCGGACTATAACATTAGGGTAAACATTCCTCCTCGCTTGGTCTGTCCGTTCCGCGTCTAGCTAATAATGATGGCCAACTAATAGCAGTAGGAGGAATTTCTACCAATAACCCTTCTCCAGTGTAAGTGTGGAATAGGGCCTTTCTATCCAGTGACTATGGGGCACTAATAGTATACATGAGTTTAGCGAATAACGCCCCTTCTTCTCCATCAGCGCGGCAACATTAGCCTATGACTATGGCCCACCAATGGTAGCCACAAGAAATTTAACCGATACTCCGACTTACGTAAATCCTCGTTTGTTATTCGACATACCCACTTAATCTGCAGCATTCTTCTGAGGCACCTCATTCCAAAAATTTCCATTCTTGTATGAACTGCTGATCTTCCAAGTTTCATTTCCGCGTACTCCAGACAGCCCTACAGAAATGAAATAAGCAATAAAGGTCGATCGTCTTCTGCTTATTGAGCGTTCACGCTTCTATTCCTTGGACAACTCTCACTCAGTTTCTTTATCACCATAGCCATTCTTTCTAAACACGTGCTCCAGTCGTCCTTGCCAGAAACTCTTGTAGTTGTGTGCAGCTACGTACTCGTATTTAAAAGCGGTCACTTCTGGTCTGTCTGCAGGAACGTGAACGTTTCCACATAAGTTCGTTTCACATGAGTACCTACAGTAACCGTTTAATAAGCTGCATTTTTTTTCAAGATGCATTATGACTACTAGGGCCTGCCATCTTTTCACTTTATGAAGGTCGTTGTCCCTCTTAGCCAGTACCCATTGCCACGATCGAGCAGCAAAATTGTGCTGGCAGACAAGTCCACGGGCCTGTTGGCCTTGCTGCAGCACCACGCTATTCTTTTGTCTGCACTTTGATGTTATCTTTTATTTACTTACAGCAACACTTATTTTCTAACGAAAAATACAGGAATTTGGAAGTAGGAAATTGTAAACTTATGGTATAATTTAAGAAGAGAGTAAAAGAAGACATGAAAGAGTAGATACAGACATCCGCTAACCAACAGCTCCTGGGGAAGGGGACCTGGTATTGAAAATAAAGTCCAGCGTTCACATGTGCTGCTACCCATTTTAGTATTATCCACATGAACATCCCTCCCCGGGAAAAATCGATCCCTGTGAATCTAATTTGTATCCGTGTTGTTTGCTAGAGTGCTCTGTGAGTTGATGTTGTTGTGGACTGACAAGACAACCAATTCACAGTGACGGGTAACCGAAAGGCAAGCGCTTAAAATCACGCAGGCTGGCGTGAGGTCTGAAACAGGATACGTAATGAATGCTATAAAGAAAAGTACGTAGCTGCTGGAATACTTAACTTTAATCCACATTTGTAGAACATCGCTCTTGATGATACATTAATAGAATCTCAATATCAATTGAATACGGCGCCTTGCTAGGTCGTAGCAATTGTAGCTTAAGGCTATGCTAACTATCGTCTCGGCAAATTAGAGCGTATTTGTCAGTGAACCGTTCCTTGCAAAGTCGGCTGTACAACTGGGGCGAGTTCTAGTACTTCTCTATAGACCTGCCGTGTGGCGGCGCTCGGTCTGGATTCACTGATAGTGGCGACACGCGGGTCCGTCGTGTACTAGCGGACGGCGGCCGATTTAAAAGACTACCACCTAGCAAGTGTGGTGTCTGGCGGTGACACCACATTCCTCCCCCGCAAATCGGCGGACGGTTGTGGTATAAGGCTTCCGCCCGCCGTGGAGAGGACCCCATGTTGGCGTATGCGACGAGGTGGGGAGCCTAACAACAGGCGAGGCTGTGCCACCCGCACCCGGCCATTCGGTCCGAGGGGAGCTAGGAAACGCCTGAAAACCTAGTCCAGGGTGCACGCCAACATGCGGGGTATGCGCCCTAAGATAGTCAGGAGGGGCCGAAGGGTCGACCTCCATCGAGCCGGAGCACCCGACTGGCGAAGACGACAGACGGTCCGGAGCTGGCAAGAGTTCCAAGTCGGACGACAGCTGGTCACGGGAAGCGATCGGCGGCGCGTGACCCAGGGCGGCGCTTGGCGGCTGCAGCGAAGCGTCCACTGCGGGCGTCGCCGGCGGTAGAACAGGTGACGGCGGCGGCGGTGGCGGCGGCGCGTCGCCATGGGGCAAAATGGAAGACAGCGTCGGTAACACCTGGGGATGAGGGGAGCCAGTAGATGGGTCCCCAGGGCGCTGACCGGACGGCACCGTCGCTGAAAGCAGACGGGGAGCGGCAGAACCCGTGCGACGACAGAGGCGCAGCTGATGGAGATGCCGACGCACCTCACCAGAGGCCCCCAAAACCAGATACATAGCGCGGCCGAGGCAGCGAAGAATGCGCCCCGCGAGCCAACGCTGTGAACCGCGATAATAGACAACGTCGCCTGGAGCAAAAGCAGGTGGCTGCCGCTGCACAGGAGGAACCTGATGCGGCGGATGTAGCAAAGACATCAAGGTTCGATGAGGACGACCGCGGAGCAACTCAGCCGGCGAGCGACCATCTCGGGGCTGAGAGCGATACGAAGACAAGAAGAGCAATAACGCGTCCTCCCGAGAACGCGACTCTTTCAACTTCAACATCTGTGACTTGAAAGTCCGGACCAATCGTTCAGCGGCACCGTTTGACTGATGCGAAAACGGCGCGGATGTCAGATGTTGAACACCATTGGCCTTGCAGAATGACTGACATTCTGCGGACATGAATTGTGGGCCATCGTCGGAAACAATAGTCTGTGGAAGACCTTCAATGCAAAAGATAGCGGATAACGCTTGGATGGTGGCAGATGACGTCGTGGAAGACATCCGGACAACAAAAGGAAAATTACTGAATGAATCGACCTGAACCAACCATCGAGCATTCCAGAATGGACCAGCAAAATCGATGTGTAAGCGTTGCCAAGGAGAAGTGGCTTTCGGCCATGCAAAGAATTTCCGCGGCGGTGCGGATTGTGGTTGGGCACACGCCATGCAAGAAGAGCACATATTCGTAATTGCAGCATCGATTCCGAACCAAGTACAGTGCTGATGAGCAAGTTGTTTCGTTCGCACGATACCCCAATGTCCTTGGTGGAGAAGCTGTAAGACAGAGGACTGTAACGAACGTGGAACCACGACTCGGGGCTGATCATTATCAGAACGCAACAGCAAAACACCACGTCGAACAAAAAGTCTCTCCCTGTGAGCAAAAAATCGGCGAACCAACGGATCCTCGATCCACGACTTTGACAAGGGCCATTGCGTAGCAACTAAACGCAAAACTGTAGCAAGGACAGGGTCAGCAGCTGTGGCTGTAGCTACACGACGAAAATCAATCGGAAACGATTCGACCACGTCATCGGTTTCCGCATCAATGAACATGCAAGCAAGTTCGGAAGAATCGAATGCTCTATCCTCAGCAACAGGCAAACGGGACAACGCATCGGCGTTTCTGTGCTTAGCAGTGGACCGATACAAGATATTGTAGTGGTACTGCAAGAGGAAAATAGACCAGCAAATGAATTTCTGCGCTGTACGTGGAGGTACAGGCTTGTTCGGATGAAAAAGCGATGTCAAAGATTTGTGGTCTGTGATGATGGTAAAGTTACGACCATACAAGAAATCGTGAAACTTTGTAACACCAAACACGAGAGCCAAAGCTTCTTTCTCGATCGTGAATAATTTCTTTGCGCTGACGAGAGTAATTTGGACGCAAAGGCAATAGGGCGATCATGCGAACCATCTTTGTGCGCAAGCACAGCACCGATCCCGAAATCCGATGCATCTACCATCAACAAAAGGGGTTTCCGGGGATCGAATGACGTAAGGCAAGTATTAGAAAGCAACGCCGATTTCAACTGGCGAAAGGCGCGTTCGCATTCCGTCGTCCAGACGAACGGAACACCTTTACGGCGTAAGCGATGAAGCGGAGCTGAAATGGAAGAGGCTTGCGGCACATAGTTAGTATAATAATGAAGTTTTCCCAGCACACTCTGTTGCTGCTTCAAATTCTGCGGCAAAGGCAAGTCTTGTATGGCACGGAGGTGCTCTGGACTCGGATGTATGCCTTGGGCATTGGTTACATGTCCCAAATATGGTAAGTCACGGGCAAAAAACACACATTTGTCCTTCCGCAAGCGAAGACCATTTTGTCGCAAGACCTGAAATAATGTTCGGAGGTTGGCTAAATGTTCTTCTTCTGTCTTTCCGGAGATCACAATATCGTCCTGATAGTTTGCTGCAGTAGGGACCGACGCACAAACAGTTTGCAGATATTGCTGAAACAATGCAGGGGCGGAGGCACACCCGAATGGCAGTCGTTTGAATCAGTACAAACTATGATGCGTGTTAACCACCAAAACGCGCTGGGATTCGTCGTCCACTGGTATTTGCAAGTACACATCTGCTAGGTCCAACTTCGAAAAATATTTACCCGGACACAGTTTGTCAAAAAGATCTTCCGGGCGGGGTAAAGGATAAGTTGCAATCACTAGTTGTGGATTCACCGTTGCCTTGAAGTCCACACAAAGTCTCAATTTACCGGAAGGTTTTGGCAAAATTACTAAGGGTGATGCCCAAAGAGAAGCCTGCACACGTTCAATCACACCTTGCGATTCCAAATCGTGTAATGTTCTTGCTACCTCATCACGCAATGCGTGGGGAACATTGCGCGCTCGGAAAAATTTCGGTTGTGCGTTTATTTTCAGTTCCAAATGTTCTGCATAGTTCTTAGCGCAACCAAGGCCCGGTGCAAAAATGTCTTAAAATTCTTCACATAGACGAGAAACACTGGCTGAAGGCACTGTCTGGTTCACTGATAGAACCTGATTTACGATAGACAAGTTAAACAACTGAAATAAATCTAAACCAAACAAGTTCACAGCAAAAGAAGAACGAAGGACGTAAAATGACATAAATTTTGTTTGTCCCTTGTATGTGGCAAGAAGGCTGCCCTGTTCTAACACAGGGATCGTGTGACCTGAATATATAGTTAGCTTAACATTTGCGGCACGCAACGGAGGTGTGCCCAGTTGTTTGTAAGTGTCTTTATTGATCAATGAAACTGCAGCTCCGGTATCGAGCTGGAATGGGATCACGTTGCCATTAATGTCCAAGTCTACAAACCGTTTATTGTCCTGCTGACGACAAGAGCGACTGTCTCGTGCAATTTGAACAGACACTGGTACAGAATCACTTGCTAATTGACGTGATTTCCGGCGACGTCGACGCACACTTTTTGTGGGACGCACACAGTCATGTGTAGAGAGAGTGGCACTGGGCGGAGTGGAATTAACGACGTGAATTTCTATGGGCGAAGGTTCACGTGCCTGAGCATTCTTGGTTCGATTCCGGCGCGAAGCAAAGGGCCTGGAATTGTTGTGAGTGTCCGATCTGAGCTTTTTCTGGCAAACACTCTGAACATGTCCTTTTCTATTACAGAAAAAGCAAATAGCTTGGCGTGAAGGGCAATTCTCACGCGAATGTCTAGTAGCACACCTCGGGCATGACTTCAGTACTGCATTTGCATGCTGGCGCGGGACACGTGGCTGCGCGAACGTGCGCGTTGGCTGTTTACAGTTCCGTGCAGCTCGCCCGGCGGGCCGGTTAACGTGACACACAGCTGGCGAAGTTTAAACGATTCCTGAGCAAAATCAAGTGTGTCTTGCCTATCCAATATGTCTATCACTTGGTGAAGGGAGGGACTGACTAGTTTCAAAATTTGCTCCCGTATACGAACAACGTTCTGTGCAATTGCATCACGTACCATAGTATCTGAATAAGGGAGTCCACATTCACACTCAAAAGCACAATCCCTTGTAAGGCCTTGCAAAGTTGCAACCCCCTCCCTATTAGTTTGACCCGCCGTACGTTTTGTACGAAAGAACGTATACCGTTTTGCAACTACATTAACTGATTCCTTGAAATACACATCTAGAGCAGACAAAATGTCTTCGTAGGACAGAGTTGCTACGTCGCGTCGGGGAAATAATTTCACTATCACACGGTACGTTTGCACCCCTACACACGACAATAAATGAGGCTGCCGCTCGTTACCTTGAATTCTGTAGGCGGCGAGATGAAATCCAAATTGGCGTGACCACTCCGTCCAGGTTTCCATCGCCGAATCGAAGTGTCGAAACGGTGGTGCAACTGCATGTTGTGGGTGCGACGGCCGCATCGTTTTGCATTGCACGTTGACCCTGGACGAGCTGTCCAAGGGCATCCAATAAGGCCTGCGTCTGCTGATTCTGCAAGCGATAAAATTCGGACAGTACATCTGGAGATTGTGGCGAAGCCATGACAAGTAAATTAGAGCAATACGACCGTTAAATCGTCGTCGCCAAAAATGTTGTGGACTGACAAGACAGCCAATCCACAGTGACGGGTAACCGAAAGGCACGCGCTTAAACTCACGCAGGCTGGCGTGAGGTCTGAAACAGGATACGTAATGAATGCTATAAAGAAAAGTACGTAGCTGCTGGAATACTTAACTTTAATCCACATTTGTAGAACATCGCTCATGATGATACATTAATAGAATCTCAATATCAATTGAATACGGCGCCTTGCTAGGTTGTAGCAATTGTGGCTGAAGGCTGTGCTAACTATCGTCTCGGCAAATGAGAGCGTATTTGTCAGTGAACCGTTCCTTGCAAAGTCGGCTGTACAACTGGGGCGAGTGCTAGTACGTCTCTCTTGACCTGCCGTGTGGCGGCGCTCGGTCTGGATTCACTGATAGTGGCGACACGCGGGTCCGTCGTATACTAGCGGACGGCGGCCGATTTAAAAGGCTACCACCTAGCAAGTGTGGTGTCTGGCGGTGACACCACAGATGTTTGTTAGGTTACATAATAACATCTACTAATACGTTAGTTAGTAAATTCTGCATGGCTTTGGTAAAATGTCCTGCCTCAATGTATTATAATTAAGTTATATACTGTATCTACACAGCTGTAGGAGAAATAACAAGCCACCACTAACCTATTATTAATCTTGAAAAAACATTTTTGTAGAATGAAACGAGACTTTTTTGAGTTGTGGGCCCATTAATTTTCCATAACTGCATAATATTCATGATCTGTTTCTGTTTCATATTTACACTGTTTGGTATTGCATACTTACTTTATATTAAATTTGTATTATATTCATGTTATTATATTTATAATAATGTGTTCATTTATGAAACTACTAAACAATATTGGGTACAGGTTTAACGTGAATTCTAGAACAATCTCTATCAACGGACTTCTGCTTTTAATTAGATTCATTCATAATAAGATATAAATTGCAATCTCCGATTAATGTTCCATTGAGTAGTTGAGCATGTTATAGTTGTTTTATGTTACGAGGACTGTTGAAAAAATTCGGAAACTTTATCCACAAACTTTTTCTACACCTACCTTTTACTCACTGTGCATAGTCTCCTTCAAAATACTGTCCTCCACAACTGATACACCGCTCCCAACCCCGTTTCCACTTCGGGAAGCAGTCTTGGTTCGCCTCTTCTTTGACCGCGCGAAGCGTCGTCAGCGATTTTCTTTTATCTCGTCTACCGTCGCAAATTTTCAACCTTTCAACGGAGTTCTCAACTCTGGAAAACTCTGGAAACAGAAAAAACGCCCGCAAGGACCGGGTCAGGAGAGTACAGAGGATGAGGCAGCACAAAGATTACGTTTTTTGTGCAATAGTCACGCTCCAAAAGGGATGAATGTGCGGCAACACGATGCATTCGAAGATGCTGTGTCAGGATTTCATGATATGATCCGACTGAAACATTGCAGTCTTCTGCAATCTCTTCGACTGGCACGCACAAATTCTTTAGGGTTGCTGACATGAGCGTCGTGGTAGACATCGAAGGGCTTCGTGAACGGGGGTCAATATTTAACATACGTCCGACCACTTTTAAACTGTGTGAACCATTCGTAACATCGCGCACGGCTTAAGCACTCATCACCGTAGGTTTCTAGCATCATTTGGTGTGTCACTGTAAGATTTTCTTGAGTTTCATGCAAAATTTGATGCAGACCCGTTGCTCCTCTAACTCCGCCATCTCGAAATTCGCGAACTGTGCGACACAACGTTCTTCTTAAAACAGAACTCAACACTGTGTAACAGAGATACAATAAAGAAACTTCCGGCTGTCAGACATAAAGACAGGCGTGTGCATGGATGCCAACCGCATTTCGCTCAAGCACATTATTGGCGCCAAATTACGAATATCCAGGAATTTTTTGAACAGACCACGTATGTGTGTTTTGTGTGTCTATGTTATGTCATTGTTGTCACTGTGACTCGTTTCTTCGTCAGTACTGGAGATACTCGAGCTATCTATGTCCGCCTCTCTTTATCTTCTGCGCCTTCTGTATTGAATGTGGTTGTATACGTCAAATTCTGCTTTTGAGATGTTGTTGGCAATTTTCAACTGTGTCAGTGTTTCTGAGTTCCACAGTGCGTAGTATAGTGTTGCTTAAATTATGTATTCTATGTTACTACGCAAGTGCCTGTGTCTAATGCATTTGAAGATGTAGTGTTCTGGGGAACGAATTTCCCCCCACGTGCAGGGACCGCTTCCTGAAAGCAACATGCTCTGGAAATTCGTGGGATAAGGGCCATGTCCAGTCATAAAATTAACCATGCCTCGGCCGGGGTTGACATGGCGCTACCGTAACCGCTCCCTGACATTCGAGAAAAATGAATAGACTCGAAGACCCTTATCACTCTAGTCCCACTCCTTTTGCCAAAAGCCCACAGGCCGAATTTTTAATTGGCGCCTATCTTATATGTGCTGCCCCCAGTGACTTGCAACACTCTCTCAGGCCTACCCATCTACAGCCAGTATGTTGCAGCCCGATATCTGATGGTTATATTGATCGGGTATATTCCATGCACCACAAACAGCGAATCCACTGATGTGGTGTCGAACGCCCAGGTAGTCTAACTAGCACACTGCTCTGCCATCGCCTAACAATGAATCTGTTCATGACGAGAGCGAGTCTATGTGCTTTCACGTCCAACTCTCTCGCGGATTGTAAAATTGTTGCTCATTGGTTTATTTATTCTCTTTGTAACAACACATTTACGAAAAGAGTTACGTGAAATACTTTTAGCAATGCTGTGCTTTGCTTTTCTTTATCATCATTACCTTTTAGCGGAATAAAATGTATATATGGAAGTCTTATTGTTCTGTATCTGGCCTACAATTTAAGGAACGATTTTTATTAACTGCAACTCATGCTAAGAATCAATATATCTTCCCTACTTCATAGTGATTAAAAGTTGAAATTACTTTGTTATGAACACTGATGTTACAGTTCGTGTGATCGTTCAAAAACACAAGTTCGCAGTGGATTTTATTTCTCGTTAAAATGCTATTTCATACCACGACTAGCCCAAGAACATGAGACTCTCATTAAAAAATACGTTATCACTATAAAGTTTGTCAGATCAGAACGGAGCACAGCAAGATTCCTATCAGATTCTGAAGGTACATTAAATTATTTGCACTGTAAATTATATCCTATCAGCAGCCCGCGTCAAACTGCAACACATCATAAAATCGGCTGATCTTCACTGCCAGTCTGGGAGCTAAAAGAAATAATATTATTTTACTATTATTTTACCGCTTCCTTGCGGTATGCTCGACTATATTGTAAGTCGTTTAAATACGCCGCGGCAGCGGCTCTTCGTTCTCCACGCAGCTCAGCCCCACAGATAATATTTATATAACTGAAAAATGTCTCAACAGGATGGGATAATATGCAAGCAAGCTTAACAATAAATAATACAAGTTTTCATTTAAACACCTCTATTAAAACCTTTAAATATCTCAGTGATTACAGACCTTTGTGAATTCACACGTAATGGCGTACATTGCTTAGTCTCGACAAAAGAATGCTACATTGGCGTTCTCTACGACAACAACAGGAGATCTTACTCGCACAACTTCCAAATTAAGACGACAAAGACATTCATATTCAATACGTATTATATACTAGTTCCTTTTTTAATCTCTGTTTAACATTTATCTTCTGTGTCGGTTTTATTACTCGCCGACGCAGACGTTTTCAGAAATAAATAATAAAAAAATACATAATTTTATACAATGACACAATATGATACATCTAATTCTCTAATTACTACATAATATATTGTTTTTGTTTCTCTAGACGTTACAATGCCCCCTGGCAGCAATTGACTAACGTTGGAAATGTTCGGCAATATGCTGCCACTAACGTCTGTTTGGTTATTGTCTGTTACCTTGGTTGGATCATTCACTTTACACTTTTTAGTTCTTTTACACTGTAGGTTTAATTACACTTTTTATACTGTTCTTTCACTTTGCGAGGTGACCGTCAACCTAGTCCCAGGGTCATTACATTTATTTCTCTCCCCCATTCGGGCTACGTGCGATCAGAAAACCTGGGAAAACTGCGCCGGAGCCATGGTCATCTCGTCTGGTTTGTTTTAATACCCAGTTTGATCACAAAAAGTTCAGATTCAATCCAATGTTCACATATAACAAAGGCTATTTGTGAGAGCATGTTAAACCTTTAGTCTCTTTGTTACCCATATAATATTTGTGTTTTGGATTGTAATGAAAGTCACTTGTTACACATTTTTACAGTAGTATCATGAATCGTCCTTGCATTTACTCGCGACAATTGTTTTAAAATGTCCAGCATTCATGCGAGTATACTTCATTAACATGACGAAAACATATTATATCTATATATCACTGAACCAATGAATACTTTGAGTCCGTATTGAATAACTCAAGAAAAAACAAATGTTTGTCACGTCATTTCGTGTCCACTAAACCCTATTCATGTTAGTGCATTAAACACATATTTGATAGTTCATTTGAATGACACCAATGTTGTACGGAGCTGGCGGCGCGAAGCAATTGTTGAGTAGCGTCGTCTGGAACGCCGCGTGCCGACGGCCGCTGGGTTCGACGACCGGCTCTCAGTAACAGCTACGTCGTGCTGACGTGGCGCCCAAGCAGTCGCGAACCGCGGCGAACCATTCGCCGATGTCGGCGAGTGGCAGTGGTTTACCGCGACCGGCTGGCTGGCGGCACGGCACTCGTCTCGGCTTCTCCGCATGGCTCCCCGTTGTAGCGCATGAAACAAACATTCCACAACGGTGTACTGTCTTGAAGGACACAGATTACTAGCTGTGGAAGAAGATGCAACTTGTTAAAAGCGTTTATTGTTCAGTAAGCCGTCGCTTCACTGGTATGCACAGGATGGTTTGGCGTGATAACAGGTTTCTTGTGGCATTGTGACACTGGTATTCAAGGTTCGTCACACGCACATTGTACTACACATTTTCACTCACTCCACGGTTGGTACACTGCCAGAGCGTCTTTCAACACGTGAAAATGTTTCGTAACACACATACTAAATGTCCCCGTCGAGCGATGTTCGTTTAACTCGACTCCGAACGGATCAATAACTACTGTTTTTATACACTGTCTATTGTTCGTTGAGCACTGCACTAGGACAGTCTGTCACTCAACACTAGACTTATCGACGTATATATTGGTGCAGATACAACAGTCATTTTCTGTCCCTGCTACACACAATATTCCGTCCTTTCCTCCATTGTTTATGCACACAGTTTATTTTTAATACCTTTTAACTGTTCTTCGCATACTCACTCTCATCTACATGGCGTCTATTTGTTTTTACCTTATCACAACACACTTTTCATATTGTTATTAGGCGTATACAGCCCTTTTGTAAAAATTTTTTAATTTTCTTATCAGTGTAGCTTGCCTGGTTATCACCCATCTATCAAACAGATTTTACCATGTGCATGACAGCTTGACTTGGGCATATTGATCAATAAATTCTTCATTTAGCACTAGCATTATTTTTAATAATTTTTCCTATATGACTACAGTGTAGGTTCCACATTGGTTGACTTAATTCGCGTATCGCGTAATGAATATTCAAGGGCGTGTACCAAGTACACAGGCTTCAATTGAAGCATTGTTATATACAAAGCGGATTTTCCACGGAACGGGCTTGTTTTTAGCTTATGCTCCAGTGTCGTTCTCATATCACTACTGGCAGCAAACATCACATAATTGTTGCATATTACAGAGTCCATGTTTGGCTAGTCAAGACTCTCTCTCTCAGGGTTCCTTACCCTAATACAATTACAACAGTTACCTTACTATATTAGATTGCATCATTAATTGCACTTACATACTACACATAGAAAATGGTTCAAGAAATTAATCCTTTGTATAATGATTCAAGAAATTAATCCTCACTTTATCAACAAGAAGATTGTTCGTTGCTTAATGAGCCTATAATTTTTAAATGGCTCTAATTGTCTGTAAACCAAATCTTTCCTGTGTAAGCTATTGCCTACTTTCTGAATCCACTTCCTCCAAGTTTCATTACACACAAATTTCTTTCTTAATACTAACATACTTATATTCTAAAACACAATTAAAATCTTCTTACAACTATTACTCTTTATATGTGATATGTCACTGAATAAATAACTTCACATCTTTACGTGGATACAATCCTTTGATCTTCCCCGTATGGGGATGTGCTAACAAATAGCTACATTCGTGTGGCACGCTTATTACTTCAAAAGGCCCTGAATATAGCAATTGCCACTTACTATTCTGTTTTAAGGTGGCTGAGGATTTAGCGTGGTTACGAATAAGTACTAGATCTCCTACATTATATTTCTGTTGTATCTGCTCATCTAAATTCTCAGGGCGAGTCCGGACAGGTATGATAATTTTGTTAATGTCCCTCGCATCTAACACTAGCCTGATTTTTCCATTGGCTTTCGCCACTGCTACAAGAGGACTACTGTATGGTGAGAAGGAAGGCTCAATGATATCCCAATCTAACATCTTCCGAATCTCTTTAGCTACTAATTCCCTCCTCGACCAAGGGATGGAGTAAGTTGCGCGACAGTATGTTTTGTGGGGCATCACCTCTATGTGATAGTGGTACCCTTTGACTATTCCTGATCGGTCGGTAAATACCATAGTGTATTCCGATAGCAGCTGCGTCAACTGTTGCTTTTGTTTATCGCTTAAACCTTCAGATTCCTGCACTTTGGTTTGAAATGCCTCAACATTTGTTTCAAAATTTCGATCCTCTAAATTCGGGTAATAGAGGTCTGCTGCATGTGACAAATCATCAAGGTGTAGTACCCAAGGGTTCCTACCCTTGATATTGATTCGATTACAACACGGCACAAGTACCTCCTTCGATTTCATCATAGATAACTCGATCCTCCTACCCCTATTAACTATGCTTAATTTCCCCAAGGAGAGGTCGACCAATGCATCCCTCTCACGGAGAAAATCTACTCCCAGAATGCAGGCCACCTTCAATCCTTTAACAACGAGGAACGAGCTCACTATGGCTTCGCCCTCCTTACAAATCTCCACCTGCACCTGGTACTTAACTGATTGGCTCTGTGCACCAATGGCTCCAGACACCTTACAATTATTAACCGGGAAAGTCGGAATGCTATGTCCTATTCCCAGTGCCTTAAATAACTCCATACTCATTACACTTACTGAGGCACCTGTGTCGATGATTATATTCACTGCAACATCATTGATTTTCGCTTCGATAATAGCTTGCACATTTTCCTTATTATCTTTCTTACATTCGTGTGGTTCGTTCAGTAGATCTTTATCCATACTGACACCATCGTTGTATCGCAGCATACGTATCCCAGGTATATTATTATCACTCGTGTTGCTCTCACTCCATCCCTCGGCCATCGATGGAGAGCATATCGAGGCCGATTCTAGTTTGTTGAATTAGTTACTTGTGAAGTACTTGGAAGGCTATTGTCCGCGACCTCCACTATATGTACACTCTGATTTGTCGGCCGCCACGGCTGCGCAATAGGCGCGTTTTGCGGCGGTGGTCTATTGTTGTCATACCGGTCATTACCCTGTCGCTCTGGGCTTCTTCGCTGATTTTGCTGCCAATTTCGATTACTATCACTATAATTGCTCTGCCACTGACCTCGCGCATTTTTCCCGCGGTTGGTCCCTGACATTCCAGATTCGTACCGGTCGTCAAATCGACGCCTTTTGTTATAGGTTGTTTGTCCATACCCGTTCTGGCCTCTACCATTACTACCATTTTGCGAATGTTCTTGCCGCTTGTTACCACCCCCACCACTTCCATGGTTGTGGTTTTGTGCACTACTATTTCTGTCATGTTTACATCCTGACCCATTATTCCGCGAGTGATCACACGCTGATTTTGCGTCTTCCTGTATCAAGTCTATAGAATCTAGAACAGACAGGAAGTTTTCCATATCGCTTTCTGGTACGTGTATTAATTTCTCTTTGATATGAATGGGTAAATGTGATTTTAGTAGTCTTATTATGTCTCTTGGTGATATAGGCTCGTCCCAGTAGCGTGTTTTGTTTATATATTTTTCAAAATACCGTCTCAAATTCCCCAGACGAGGTGAGTACGGTTCGGGATTATATACTTCTTTTCTTAGCCGCTCTTGTACACAAGGCGACCAATATTTCGATAGAAATGCCCTTTCGAACTGTTCATATGTCATGTAGCTGTCTGCTACTTCTGTAGCCCACAACGCTGCATCACCTTGAATGTACGACATTACGTATTGAATTTTCTGTGTTTCGTTCCACACACTGGGCAAGATATTTTTAAAGCTTTTTATGAATACTACTGGGTGTACTGATTTCCGTTCAGTAGTAAACGTTTGAAATTGTCTATTTTTGATTAAACTTTCTTCCACAAATATTTTTGAACTACATGGTTTTGCTCCTTGGACATATGCTGTGTGCTCCGAACCGAAGCTACAGCTCTTCGCATTATCGACTACAGATTCCCCATTGTTGTATCGCGTATAAGTTTGTGCGTTGCCAAAACCATGGGCTGTTGGCGACAGATGTTCCTGTTCCAAATGTTTTCTGCTTTGTGCTAAACCCTTCTCCAGGTCGGATATCCGTTTGTTCATATTCACTTGCCACTGCGGAATATCCTCACTGAGTATTTGTTTGATGGTTTGCACGTCGTTCTGTACCTGACTATTCACTGCGGTACTGAACGATTCGGATCCTCTATTTGCTATGGCTGCTTGTACTTTGGAATTAATGTTCTTGTCAATCTCACACTCCTTCACTTCTAGCCATGAGTTGAATTCGGTTTCAATTTTAGTTGCTTGTTCGTTCCACTTCTGCTCTACAAGCTGCGTAGAATCTGTTTCTAGCTTTTCTACTCGATTGGCTAATACACCTATTTCGTCTACCCTGTTAGTGTTTGCTACTTGCAGGTTGTTGACCTGTTCAGTCAGCTCCTGCACGGCTTTAGGTATCAACTCATAATTCTGTTTCATATCTGCAATCTCTTTTTTCATGTTTTCTAACGATTGCACAAGTTGCTGGTCCCGCTCAGCTTGCCGGCGATCTCGCTCAGCTTGCTGGGCAAGGAAACTTTCTGTTACTGGCGATCTCGCTCAGCTTGCTGGGCAAGTAAATTTTTGCTAGCCTACGATCTCGCTCAGCTTGCTGGCGGTCTCGCTCGACTTGCTGTTGCGCAAATTCTGCCTGGTAATTCAGCACGCGCTCTAATATAGCCTGAAGCGAATACCCACCAGGCAGATTACCACTCTCTGGTTCCTGCTTTTCTGGTGGTGGTACAACTTCTTTCTCTACATCCCCTTGAGGACTAGTGGGCAGTGGCACCACTACCTGTGCCCCTGCCCCCACATTCTCACATGTTATATCCTCAAAGAGAGTACTAGTACTACTTGAGGTACCCGGTTCCACATTTCCTGCACTAACTAATTGTTGTTTCTCAGTATCCATATTGCTCGGACGTTGACTACGCAACTTAAACATATTCATAAATTGCTTACTAAACCACAACGTCTGACAGTTTTGCCCCTTGCACACAAAATACGTTAATTTATCTACACTAACTGCACACTAAAAATTACTATCTACCATCAACTTTGTCCTGTCACAAACACTAACATCAAACTACGCACAATATGCACACCACTAGCGAAATGAGATCACTTCACTGGAGCTCGACTTCTACAAACAGGACAACTACACTGTAGTCTTACCTTTAGTTTATCTTATCTCGGGGTTCGGCTGCCCCCGGATTACGTAGTCGTTACAGCTTCTCAGTACTATCAGTATCGTCTTCTCAGACTCGTTTGCAGTAGTACGGTTTGTCATGAAAGAGTGTTTACACATTCATTAAAACATAGCATTGATCATGATATACATACATACATTTATCACTAGATACATATATAACTATACATACATAACTATCAACACTGAAAGAAAAATACATAAAATTTTATATTTGTGGCCACTACAAATTCGGGCCCCGCCTTTTTGGGCGACAGTTTCACGTCCAACTCTCTCGCGGATTGTAAAATTGTTGCTCATTGGTTTATTTATTCTCTTTGTAACAACACATTTACGAAAAGAGTTACGTGAAATACTTTTAGCAATGCTGTGCTTTGCTTTTCTTTATCATCATTACCTTTTAGCGGAATAAAATGTATATATGGAAGTCTTATTGTTCTGTATCTGGCCTACAATTTAAGGAACGATTTTTATTAACTGCAACTCATGCTAAGAATCAATATATCTTCCCTACTTCATAGTGATTAAAAGTTGAAATTACTTTGTTATGAACACTGATGTTACAGTTCGTGTGATCGTTCAAAAACACAAGTTCGCAGTGGATTTTATTTCTCGTTAAAATGCTATTTCATACCACGACTAGCCCAAGAACATGAGACTCTCATTAAAAAATACGTTGTCACTATAAAGTTTGCCAGATCAGAACGGAGCACAGCAAGATTCCTATCAGATTCTGAAGGTACATTAAATTATTTGCACTGTAAATTATATCCTATCAGCAGCCCGCGTCAATCTGCAACACATCATAAAATCGGCTGATCTTCACTGCCAGTCTGGGAGCTAAAAGAAATAATATTATTTTACTATTATTTTACCGCTTCCTTTGGTATGCTCGACTATATTGTAAGTCGTTTAAATACGCCGCGGCAGCGGCTCTTCGTTCTCCACGCAGCTCAGCCCCACAGATAATATTTATATAACTGAAAAATGTCTCAACAGGATGGGATAATATGCAAGCAAGCTTAACAATAAATAATACAAGTTTTCATTTAAACACCTCTATTAAAACCTTTAAATATCTCACAAGGGGAGGCCGGCAATTGTGAAATTCAGATTCGATTCATACTGCGCATAATAAAAGCTCATGGCCAGAGGTATAATGTGGCAAAGCACCAAGATGCACTTCTCAGCCGTTGTCGAGAAAATCGACAGTTAAAAGAAACCGTTGCGGTGAAATACTCTCTACGATTACTAACTTTCTACACCGTCGTGGTGCAGCGGTAAGCGGTCGGATTCGTAATCCGAAGGTCGCCGGATCGATTCTCGCGCCATGCTACCTTTTTTTTAAGTATTTGCTTTTTGTAATTCAAATATATATATATATATATATATATATATATATATATATATATATATATATATAATTCCCGGCAATCAGTTGCAACAATTATGCTTATAATAAGTTGTTGAAAGTCGTTTGTCGTGGAAAAACTGGCGACTTCGAACATCATTATGTTTTCCGCAAACAAAGTTGTATTTCACAAATGTTATTAATTATCTTCATAATGTTAACCACGTATAGTTAACGGAAGACGTAGAAACGATATTCCGAAACGAATACGTATAGCGTAAGTCAAACGTTCGAATTAGAATAGAGACCCCACGAACACAAACTTGCTGTGGCAGGTATGAAATATAAACTCCGTTACTCGCTCGTTACACTTGAAGGACAGATGTTGAATGGGCCGAAACGAGCCGCCGCATAACAGCGTAGTTGCCTGCTAACTTCGAAAGAAGGTAGATGCGGTCCCTAGGGCAACTTATAACATCGTCGAAAATCAGTGCGGACGGGAGAGCTTTGGTACACCCTGTTAATCAAACGGAAAAATGGAGGCGGTACAATTGGAGAGCAATCCGCCTTCACCAACGTGCATAAGCAATTCATTAATAGTTTATATATATATATATATATATATATATATATATATATATATATATATATAAATTACAAAAAACTAATAATAAAAAAAATTGCATGGCGCGAGATTCGAACCGGCGACCTTTGAATTATGAACCCGAGCGCTTACCGCTGCGCCACGGCGCTGTAGAAAAGTATTAATCGTAGAGAGTATTTCACCGCAACGGTTTCTTTTAACTGTCGATTTTCTCGACAACGGCTGAGAAGTGCATCTTGGTGCTTTGCCACATTACACCTCTGGCCATGAGCTTTTATTATGCGCAGTATGAATCGAATCTGAATTTCACAATTGGCGGCCTCCCCTTGTCAGTGATTACAGACCTTTGTGAATTCACACGTAATGGCGTACATTGCTTAGTCTCGACAAAAGAATGCTACATTGGCGTTCTCTACGACAACAACAGGAGATCTTACTCGCACAACTTCCAAATTAAGACGACAAAGACATTCATATTCAATACGTATTATATACTAGTTTTATACTAGTTTTTAATCTCTGTTTAACATTTATCTTCTGTGTCGGTTTTATTACTCGCCGACGCAGACGTTTTCAGAAATAAATAATAAAAAAATACATAATTTTATACAATGACACAATATGATACATCTAATTCTCTAATTACTACATAATATATTGTTTTTGTTTCTCTAGACGTTACAGTGCCCATGTACTAGCTGTAAAGCTCACTACCGACTCAAAAATGTCCACAGTAGTACATCCTTACGTGTGTGATTGGTAGCCTGCATCGTGTCGAAGTTTGTGAAGTATACTGTTGGCTTTGTTTGTGGTTAGACTTATGTGTTCATTGAAGCTTTGTCGTTCTGCAGTGTGTACCCAAAGATATGTAATCACTACTTTGCGATTTAATAGTTGTTCGTTATTTATTGTTAACCACATTTATAAGTTTACAATAGACGATAAACGATATGTAGTCCGCATGAGAAATGTGTCCAGCCGTCTGAAGATCGAACATTAATCGTTTATTCTACACAACTTTTTCCAACGTGTACTTTAATTTTCCTCAGTAGTGTTAATCAAAACAATCGCAAACTCTTACAACTATTACAGAGACAATAATTTCGTAAAATACATACATTTTTGGAACCGCGCTGCTGCTACGGCACCAGGTTCGAATCCTGCCTCGGGCATGGATGTGTGTGATGTCCTTAGGTTACTTAGGTTTAAGTATTTCTAAGTCTAGGGGACTGATGACCCCAGATGTTAAATCCCATAGTGCTTAAAACCATTTGAACCAAACATACATTTTAAGTTTGTGGTCCGTATCACAACACACATTCGCGGTAACAGTAATTTACCGAAACTTCCTGTCAGATTAAAATTGTGTGCCGGTCCGAAACTCGAACTCGGGACCTTTGCCTGTCGGGGGCAACTGCTCTATTACAAGTGATTGCCAACGAAAGCCAAAGGTCTCGAGTTCGAGTCTCGGTACAACACATAGTTTTAATCTGCCAGGAAGTTTCATATCAGTGCACATTCAGCTGCAGAGTGAAAATTTCTGCAAACATCCCCCAGTCTCTGGCTAAGCCATGTCAACGCAATATTCTATATTCCGGGAGTGATACTCCTGTAAGTGTCGCAGGAGAGTTTCTGTGAAGTTTGGAAGATAGGAGATGAGGTAATGGCGGAAGTACAGCTGTGTTGGGGGATCGTGAGTCGTGCTTGGGTAGCTCGGTCGATAGAGCACTTGCCCCCCTCAGGAAAAGGTCCCGAGTTCGAGTCCCTGTCGGCCACACAATTTTAATCGACCTGGAATTTTCATATCGGTGCATACTTCGATAAAGAATGAAAATTGCATTCTGGTAACTTACTGAGCTATAGAGGAGTACATGGACATAGTTAACGGATCTGAAGCGTCACTTACAATGTGTTGTGAAATAGTGTTACGCCAACTACACTGACTGAGCTCCAGGGATGATTGAGACTACTGGAATCTGGAAAAGATCTTCATCTGCCTCAGACTTCGGTGACAAGGTTTCATTATTCCCAATACAAAAGTAAGAGCTACAGGTCCTGTTCTACCACAATGACAACTCACGTCACTACACCGCATACAATTCACCGTTAGCAATGCCATCAACTTCATGTCAGTATGTTTGATACAGTTCAAGGTCACTTCACCTGTTGTCGGCTAAAGTGGATCCAACCATGACTTCGCATTTCTGCCCTTTTCATCACAGATTAGATAGTAGATAACAAATTTCAGGTACATATTGCCGCAGTGCATAGTCAGTCATTGACACCTGACAGCGAGCCAAAAATGTTGCAACACATCCTTTCCTATCCCAAGAGACACACTTGCTAACGTCGCGGTTTACCGCCTAGCTTAGCCCTTTGCTCTGTGTGGACGCTTGGCGTGTCTCGCTCGAGGCTCTTTGGTCTGTAACGCCCAATCAGACGGCTTGCGGCGAGAATTCGTGCCGAACTCAACGTAGTGTGGGCCCAGTTTGCAGCTGCCCGAGTTGCTAAGTGAGTTACTTCTACTACGTGTTCTGGTCTTGGCTCTGCTCTGTCACGCGATCACAGGTTGCTGCCACATCACGCTACTACAAATCCATTAGTGAGATTGCTAAATGACGCAGGGTTAAGCAACACATTGGTTGCATTCGTGTAGGAAGTGATTGTTTTCCTGGACAAAGTTAGGCATGAAAAACACACTACAGGCCATTAAAATTGCTACACCACAAAGATGACGTGCTACAGACGCGAAGAAGATGCTGTGATATGCAAATGATTAGCTTTTCAGAGCATTCACACAAGCTTGGTGCCGGTGGCGACACCTACAACGTGCTGACATGAGGAAAGTTTCCATCCGATTTCTCATACACAAACAGTAGTTGCCCGGCGTTGCCTGGTGGAACGTTGTTGTGATGCCTCGTGTAAGGAGCAGAAATGCGTACCATCACGTTTCCGACTTTGACAAAGGTCGGATTGTAGCCTATCCCGATTGCAGTTTATCGTATCGCGACATTGCTGCTCGCGTTGGTAGATATCCAATGACTGTTAGCAGAATATGGAATCGGTGGGTTCAGGAGGGTAATACAGAACGCCGTGCTGGACCCCAACGGCCTCGTATCACTAGCAGTTGAGATGACAGGCATCCTATCCGCATGGCTGTAACGGATTGTGCAGCCACGTCTCGACCCCTGAGTCAACAGATGGGAACGTTTGCAAGACAACAAGCATCTGCACGAACAGCTCGACGACGTTTGCAGCAGCATGGACTATCAGCTCGGTGACCATGGTTACGGTTACCCTTGACGCTGCATCACAGACAGGAGCGCCTGCGATGGTGTACTCAACGACAAACCTGTGTGCTCGAATGGCAAAACGTCATTTTTTTCGGATGAATCCAGGTTCTGTTTGCAGCATCATGATGGTCGCAACCGTGTTTGGCGACATCGGAGTGAACGCACACTGGAAGCGTGTATTCGTCATCGCCACACTGGCGTATCACCTGCCGTGATGGTAAGGGGTGCCATTGGTTACACGTCTCGGTCTCCTCTTGTTCGCATTGACGGCACTTTAAACAGTGGACGTTACATTTCAGATGTGTTACGACCCGTGGCTCTACTCTTCATTCGATCCCTGCGAAACCCTACATTTCAGGAGGATAATGCACAACCGCATGTTCTAGTTCCTGTACGGGCCTTAATGGATATAGAAAATGTTCGATTGTTGCCCTGTCCAGCAGATTCTCCACATCTCTCACCAATTGAAAACGTCTGGTCAATGGTGGCCGAGCAACTGGCTCGTCACAATACGCCAGTCACTACTCTTGATGAACTGTGGTATCGTGTTGAAGCTGCATGGGCAGCTGTACCTGTGCACGCCATCCAAGCTCTGTTTGACTCAATGCCCAGGCGCATCAAGGCCGTTATTACGGCCAGAGGTGGTTGTCCTGGGTACTGATCTCTCAGGATCTACGCACCCAAATTGCGTGAAAATGTAATCATATGTCAGTTCTAGTATAATATATTTGTCCAATGAATACCGTTATATCATCTGCATTTCTTCTTGGTGTAGCAATTTTAATGGCCAGTAGTGTATCTTGTCATTACTTCGCTTTCCGACTGAAAATAGTACTTAGTTCTATGTCAATCAGTGAATTGCATGTCCACATGAACCAGAGTTTCCATGCAAGCTACTGCCATCCATAATCGTGCTAGATGTTAAAATCCGCTCTCATTCAGTAGTACTTTGTACGAGGGTGTGCTTGAAAGTAATGCCTCCAACATTCTTTTAAAAAAATTTATTCTCAGTATCGATTGTGGTGTTACACGTCATGTACATCGACTTCGCTGACACAAGTTCCAACCATCTGTCGCTAGAGGGCTCCAAATTGTAGTGTGTAACAGTGCGGCGCTAAGGTAAGTATGTGTGTGTGTGTGAGAAACAGCGTGCTGAAATCGAGTTTCTAACCTCAGAAAACGTGCCTCCAAAAGAAGAATGAAAGTTGTGTACGGTGATGCTTGTATCGGCCAATAAAACGCGACGGAGGGTTGATGGTGCTCGTAATAAAGGAAACGGTGATTTTAATCTCAGTGTGTGTGAGAGAGGTCGGAGTGGGCGACCACGTACGACAGCCGACGTAACTCATTTGAATCGAACTGACGAACTCATCAGAGAAATCTTCGGATAGAACAGACACAGCTCTTAGGTAAGTGTGGCATATCACGATGGCGTGTACAGATCATCATTGCCGCACTGCGGTACAGGAAACTCTGCGAATAGTGGCCTCCAATTCTCACTGCCAACATGAAACGGAGGATACTGGACGTTTGTCAACAATTTCCTTTAAGTTTTGAGCTTGAGGTTGATGGATTCGTCAATGATATTGTAACCAGTAATGAAACCTGAGTTCACCATTTTGACCCCTAAAACAAGAAAGCATCAATGGAGTCGGGCGACAAGGTATCACCTGAACCAAACAAGTTCAGGACCGTGTCATCAGCAGACTAAATCTTACTCACAGTGTTTTGGGGTGTTTAAGGTGTCGTTCATTTGGAATTCACCCCTAAAGGCACCACCATGAAGTCTTGAAGGTACTGCAAGGCATTTAGAAAACTGAAAGAACGGATTCGTCCATACATGGAGTACCCTCTTCTGCACCATGACAGTACCAGCCACACACGAGCGTTGCGACATCTGTAAAAGTCAGACGCGTTTGGTTCCCTGTCATCGATGATCTTACATACAGTCCTGACTTGGTCCCACCCGAGTTGCATCTGTTTCCAAAACACCTTTGAGAACTTCACTTTGATAGTGACGAAGCGGTGCAGAAATGAGGTTGTGGCCCTATCAACAAAGGCAGTGGCGGTATCAGCACACTGGTCTCTCGTTGGGAGAAATGTGTCGCCATGTTGAGAAATAGGTATGTAGACAGGTACAATAAAAATGCAGAATGTTAATAAAGTTTGTTTTATTGAAAAAACTTTAAGAGTTTTCACATGAAAATTGGGAGGGATTACATTTTAGCAAATACTCGTACGTACAGTAAAGCAATTTGTCTCTTTTGTACGCAGTTTGGATGCAGATGTTGACTTAGATGATTCATGGTGCGTTTGCATATTATGTACAATGAGCAGTTTGCGTTATTAACAATGCCAGTATCAATATGCCCAGTGTGCGGTTCAAGCCCATACACAAAGGAACTCTGTGCTATTTTCTACATCTACATCTACATCTGTATACATACTTCGCTACCATGCATACCGTATGGTGCATGGTGGAGAGTACCTTGCACCACAACCAGTAATTTCTTTTCTTGTACCACCCGCAATGCCTCTGTACGAGTCCTTGTTTCTCTATCTTCCCTTCGTGGCCCTTGCGCGAAATGTACGTTGGCGGCAGTAGAATCGTGTTGCAGTCAGCTTCAGATGGCGGTTCTCTAAATTTCCCCATCTGTGTTCTTCGAAAATAGTGTCGTCTTTCCTTCAGGAATTCCCACTTGAGTTCCTGAAGCATGTCCGTATCACCTGCGTGTTGTTCGAACCTACCAGTAACAAATCTAGCAGCTTGCCTCCGAATTGCTTCGATGTCTTCCCTTAATCTGGACTGGTGGAGATCCCAAACGCTCGTACTCAAGAATGGGTCGAATAAGTGTTTTCCACGTGGTCTCCTTTACTGATGAGCTACACTTGGCCAAAAACTCTCGCGATGTCGACAGTTCGCCTTCCGTACTACAGTCCTTACATAATCTTTCCGTCGTATATCGCTTTTCAGACTTCCGCCAAGAATCAGATATTTAATCGACGCGACTGTATCGAGCACAACACCATTATGGTGGTATTCTAACATTACGGGATTGCTTTTCCTACTCATCTTCGTTAAGCTATATTCTTCTACATGTAGAGCGAGGTGTCATCCGTCACACCAACTAGAAATTTTATCTAACTCATCTTGTATCTTCCAACAGTAATTCAACTACGACACCTTCCCACACACCATAGCATCATCAGGAAATAGTCACAAACAGCTGTTCAACATGCCCGTCAGATCATTCATGAATCAGGTGCTTAAAATTAAAATGCAGTTACTCGTAGAGGTCCAATGTCGCCGCAAATTACCGTACAGCAGCGAAACGTTGTAGGCATTCTAATGTGTCACTGGAGAACCGATTTATACCGAAATAAAATTAGATCCCATTTTGGCCACCAGCTGAAAATCTGGCGCTGTGAGTGCAAGAAACACGTATAGGAATATTTCCATATGTAACGGAGTAGGAACGGAGAGTAGGCAGAAGTGATCAGATAGAAAGGCGTAATGTCGATTTTACTACTAACCGCCACTTACACAGTTTGTTCAAATGAGCACCGTGGACGTCGACGAGATGCTGTACAGTACCACATTTGCATCTGTTGGCCAAAACTGGAACATTTTTTGTTTAAATAGTTGCCGCAGTAACGCATTAGCATATCTATCAAGTTTCGCTGCCATACTATAATTGCAGCCCACACCGTACTTCCGTGAGTAGATGCACTTTAATCATAGACAGCTGGTCTATTGAGAATAAAAGCGGTCCTATCTGACTTCCCAGCGGCACTGATAACGATATTCTTGTTCCTGATGTATGCTCGCCCTCGACGGCAACGTACTGGGTTCTCTTACGTAAGAAGTCTTCAAACACTCATATATGTGCAAACCTAAACTGTATGCTCGTACCTTCGTTAACAGTCTGCAGTGCGGCACAATGTGAAACGCACTCTGGAAGCCTAGCAGTCTTCCCTCTTCACTTTGCACCCACGCGGAAATACAAGCCCGCAGTCTGCAGCAAGTTACACAATGGTTGCATCCCCTGTTCAAGTGCCGCAGCACCCGTAAATACCGGGTACATTTCACAACATCACGAATATTATTTTGTTTTATTAGGCGACTTTTCAGTATTTCAGGCAAGTACTTCTGCAGCAGACTGTCGGTAAATGAAGCACCGCAGCCAGTACACGCTGCACATCAACTTTAACCGAATTCTCGAAGAGAAGCTCTCTTTTGTGTGTTCAAAAAAACGCCTGTGTTTTTGCATTTAATTAAGGTTTCCAAACCGGTTACTTTAAGCAGTCTTATCAGTCAGCTTAAACAAGAGACGAAGAAAAAATGTTACAACCGAAAACCGGATGTTTTAGCAAATAGCGCCGCGCCTACGATGTGGGACATTCATCGCGACTTCCATGGGACTTAAAGCTAGTACTCAAAGGCACCATGTTACGGATGTGAAAGAACGACCGGGTAAAACTGATACCGGTTATTTTAGTTCTGAATAACCGGTAGCTTTAGGTATTCGTTTGCTCTCGGTTATGATGTTACAAAACGGATGTACCAATCAGCCATACCAGCAGTGCTACAATTTTTCGTTTTTGAATGAACCTTTTCTAAATGGCTGGCTCTGAGCACTATGGGACTTAACATCTATGGTCATCAGTCCCCTAGAACTTAAACCTAACTAACCTAAGGGCAGCACACAACACCCAGTCATCACGAGGCAGAGAAAATCCCTGACCCCGCCGGGAATCGAACCCGGGAACCCGGGCGCGGGAAGCGAGAACGCTACCGCACGACCACGAGCTGTGGACGAACCTTTTGTAAAGAACGAGCAATTTTTACTTGTAAAGTCTGCAGTGCTTTGAAATGTTGCTTTATGGGAAACGTGATTAGTACTGTTTTAATAACAATGCTGACAGAAACGAGCAACAAACACATTGCGTAAGAATTGGAACATCGTTGCTGAGACTATAATGTACCCGTTACTATATATCTCATGGTCAGTTAGATGCAGTGTGCAAGACCTGCTCCATCTGGTCTGTATCATAGCTTCTCACTGTCGTCGTCGGCCATCGGTTGTACTACAGAATGGTACAATCATTAGTCGGGAAGCCTGTTGCGAAGTGCGATAGGGTGTAGTACAGTACTCCATATGCTTTAAAAGATTAAAAATTGGAGAAGCCACCACACCTTGTGACATGATATAAGGAGAAAGCTTAAGAATTTAACAGTTCATTCATAATTAAAATCAAAATAGAAAGCAGCTGATCTGCTGCCCTTGTCTACAAAACTTGCCTTCATTTACTCGTAGCCCCCGAAAACGTAAAAGTTAACCCGAAAAATATTGTTGTTCAACATCAGTTTTCACGCTTTAGCACTGTCTATTTGTAATATTCAAATGGCGGTGTGGCCCAGATTACAACATCACTTTTGAGCAGAGTTTCAAAAATCAGAATCAATAGGAAAATACTGCTGATTTTTTGTAGTGGTCAACCACTGATCACTTTTCGAGGAAAGCAGCGAGGAGTGATGAACTTAGTTTCCTTATCTTAGCCTAATTCATTCTGTGTACCTTCAAACTCAGTAAGCCAAAAATTTTCCACGTTTGTTCGATTTCTATATTTATCACAGGAAGTAAAAGAATTAAAAAACCTAAAATCGATTATTTCAGAAACAGATTTTAACAGAGCGGTTAAACTGGCTTTGAAAAAAAAATGTTATAGCGGAAAACCGATTGTTTCAGCGATAACCGCCATCCCTATGAACTGCGCGAACATTACAGATCACCTGGATCCCTTCATGTTTGATGTTTTTCCTGGTGGCAATGATGACTTCCAACAGAGAACTGTCTCTGTGATAAGGCGGCTCGTGCTACAGTGGTTTGAAGAGCGTGACAGTGAACTTTTGTAGACGCCTTGCCCACCAGTTCACTTCCTCTGAACCGCCTGGGATTTATCGGGTGTCCGCTCTGAGCCCACAAACCGGTGACCGCAATTTACCAGAATTGTGAGTTGACAACCGGTGTTATACGTCCGGAAACGTATAAAGGACTTGTCGAACTGCATGCCACGCAGAATCTCCGTGGTATTAAGTTTCAAGGGTTGATCAACAAGCTACGAATCAGGTTGAACGCAATGTTTTCGTTCAGTCGGAAGTGAATACGGGGAAAAGATTCAGCTTATCGTCTTCAGAAACTCAACTAAACCGTCCGTTTATTATACGTGCGTGTATTTTAAGTCATATGTGAATTACTACAACAAATTATCTACACTTTCCACTAATGATCCCAGCTGATGCAGACAAAATTTTTACATACAAGCCCATATTTGTTTAACTGTGAGAGAAGTGATTCGTGCTGCTACCAAACGTGTTAAGAAAATTCCCTGTTGCTGAGCATGAATGCTGTATATTCATATAGAAGTAGGAATTTTGTGGATTTGAATATTTAAATAGCGGAATCCGGTATTCACAGAATTGTGAAACACCGTTAAGATTGGGAAGTCAATGTGTGGCACGATGGGGTAACGAGGTGTCCGTTAACTCAGCTAAACTTCTTTCATGTGTCTAACGTTTCCTTTTTTTCTACTTTTATTTTTTGCAGACTTCACAGTTCCGTAGATATGAAATTCATCAAAAGCGCCTCAAAGTATCACACACTGAAAGACAGCATGATGTGCCGAAAACGCGCGATTGGCTTTCAAATCAGGCAGTCGTGAGTTTCATTTCACCGCTTAAGCGAACAACGTATGTAATAATGTTTTATAATCTACTAATGTTTTCTATCAACAAACAAATATCTGTGGTACTTTTTGTTGCGTTTTCTATACATCGTTGCTGCGGGTATTCCACGGAGCAGGAATTTCGCGCTGCGCAAAGAGGACATAGCGTTTTCCGTCGACAGCAAAGCAAAAATTAACTACGTTGCGCGTCTGTGTTTTCCTGGAAAATGAAACCACAAGCGCATTAACTATTTTGGCTGCGGTTGCGCGACCTCCAAAATAATCTGTCCAGTGGCGGCCCGTTAGTATACATTCTGGGTGTTCACAAATTTTTAGATTCAAATAAATTTGAGTGTGAGATTAATAGCATTTGCTGTTCAACAGTTATGATTATCAAAAAGTTTATAAAACTACAGCCTCTGCCAACAATTACAACAGTATTAATAATAATAGTAAGATGCATAACGTATCTGGCTAAAGCAAAGAATTGTTTTTGTGGAATTTTATTGTTTTGTACATAATGAAGTACAGTCTAGGGCTATAACGAACTAATGTGTAAGCTTTCACATCTCTCCATTTTACATTTTTGTGTGAGTATTCGTGCTTTTCCATTTTTTCTGACAAATCTACAAGATGTACTAACAGATGAACTAATTCACGAATTTGCTTCCGGTCGGAAAATCACATATACTTACGCTGCACCCACACAAAGACTTATGCTAAGTCTACACTTACTTATCAATCGTTCGCTTGTTGCCACGCTTATTTGGTTTCGTCACACTCTCAATCAAAAGATCTGTTGTCGGAGGCCCTAATTCCTTTGCGACTAACTTTTCCTGGTAACACACATTTCTGTACTCAGATTTCTACCCTGCAGCGGAGTGTGCGCTGATATGAAACTATCTGGCAGATTAAAGCTGTGTGCCAGACCGAGACTCGAACTGGGGACCACTACCTTTCGCAGCTGTTCTACCGGCTAAGCTACCAAAGCACGACTGACCAACCGTCCTCACAGCTTTACTTTTCACTTAGCACTTTAAATAGATTCAACGTAGTTCATGTTTGCACTGCACACGAAAGCCGATTCCCGCACAGTAAACAACCAACTCCAAACACAAAGTGCCTTTTGTGGAAATGATTAAACTCAAGTTGTAATGTTTACCAACATAAGCCACTTGAGTAGAATACAAATGAGGCGGTGCAATTCATAAGGGCCTAAAGCACACCGCCGTCGATTCAATACTAACAGTCAGTATTAGAGACAATACTGATAACAGTTTTTCGTGAGTTTTCGTGTATACAGTGTGGACCTACAGCGCATATAAACCTGACTCGCCATAAGATCAACAGATTTCAGAAGCATAAATAAATACTACTATCTCACAATGGACGGTGATGTGCTTTAGGGCTTTATGATTCTCGGCGCCTAATCTGGATGACTGTATGATAAAATTCATAACTTAATATACTATAACTCATTCATAAACCCACAAAATAGATTTACTGTCAATATAACTTTATCATATAACGACGTCCTATCTAATTTTACTACAGTATACAGTGAGTTAATTAGCATATCTGAGGAGTGTGCTTTCGTTTAGCAGCATTTATGCAGAGTGAACGGGTTCAAATGGCTCTGAGCACTATGGGACTTATCTTCTGAGGTCATCAGTCCCCTAGAACCTAGAACTAATTAAACCTAACTAACCTAAGGACATCACACACATCCATGCCAGAGGCAGGATTCGAACCTGCGACCGTAGCGGTCGCGCGGTTCCAGACTGAAGCGCCCAGAACCGCTCGGTCACACCGGCCGGCAGAGCGAACGGGATTAAAAGTCTACAACAGCGTGCAGCCACCTGGTGGCAATGACGTAAACTGTAGTTGAGTAGCAAGGGCTGGCTGCGCACATCGTGAACCGCTCACGTTGTTTATCAGATCCGTATGAATTTGGCCCTTACGGCAATTACGCCACGCGAGTTTGGCATGCGCAGAAGCTCCTTAAAACGTGCACAACTGTTTGTGTGCTGACGACCCTGATGCCAAGTTTCACGAGTTCAGAGCAGCAGTAGTGTCGTAGATTTAAGTGTCATGTCTTTCAGACTGCAGCGTCTATGTTACATTTAACAGTATTCAAAGAAAAATAACCAATATAACCGCAAGGTGTCGAAAGTCAGGGTGTTCACGTTCATTTGTGCTCTTACACAGCAGCCACCACTGAATATGTCAACTATTCAGTCCACACGTGCTACATCGGGAGAGTGTTGACACATTATTTTAACCAGTGTGTTAATATAATGTACAGTATGGATCGCATGGGCGAAAAGAAAAGGAAACTCTTGGGTTTACTGTTAACATAAAATGGACGATAAAGAAGAGGATTGATAAAGAAGAGGATTATTTACTCCAGACTTATGCCAAGTGCAGAAAACAGACAGCAGTATTTTTCTACACCGAAAGAATAGCACACTGATAAACAACCTTTTAGTCAACGAGGAAGGAAGGTTGAAAGCATTGTTTCGATTTTGAATTAATAGGAAGAGGACAGGAAATCAGAAACTTACAACTGGGTCAAGATCAAAAATAGCACTTGCAGGACAGCAACCTGTTACTCAGAGGTAAGTAGAGCATCGTTAAAGATAGTACGATAATCAGTTTGCTTATGCTTATAATTAGTAACCCTTTATTATTTGGAAGGTGTTCTGAGCCCTTTATTATTTGCAAGGTATTCTGTGAAATAATTAACGTTTTACAAGACTGTAACACACAACTCAGCTACATAGAAAAAGTCCACACATTCCACTGAGCATCAAATAAGAAATAAAGTATGGAACCAGAAACAAAACATTGTCTTGTTCTGTATTATTTGTTTATCACTTTATTTGTCAATCTTGCTCTCAAACAACTTCAAAATTTCACATTGTTTTCTGTAACACATTTCAGGTCTCCTCCTTGGATGGATAATGGTGTTAGCAAGCAACATTTAAGCTCTCATATACAGCGATATTCTGTCGTCTGTAGTGGAAAGTTTCTGAATAGTGTGCATCGTTAGCAAACACCTTGCAAGGTTATGCGACATCGGTTTCCGGTGTAGCAGTTTGATTCAATTTAGTGGCGCTCTTTTTTATTTGACAAAGAAAACTGCTTATAAACGGAAAGAGAAAGTCCTCAAGGTGAGTTACTACGCAAATGTGCTAGCGAATTCTTACCTGGGACATCGCAAATGGACTTATCTTTTCAGGGAAGACGAAGCCTGGCTTCGAGTATTGGATGGGCAACAAGACAAGGAAAAAGAGTAAACAAGTGCTCCTATGCCAGTGAATGATATATAATGTTACAGTTTTGGTCACTAGCCAGATTATGGGCCAAAACCGAATAGGTATACTTTGGCCTCAGGAGTAGTCGACCGCAAAATGCAGGAAATGTGGAACTGTTCTGTGCTTTGTAACAAAAAGGAATTGTTTTAAGAGAGACAATGTAATTTGCTGGTGTAATGTCACTAAGAGATGTAGGCGTGTCGATGGCGGAACTGGGTAACGATAGAGACAAGTGCTTCAAGGACAGATGACTTTCATTATTATCCACAGTCACTGAACTAGATCCTCATTAACGCTGTTGCTTCAACGCCTTCGTCACTCTGTGACGATTTGGGAAACTCCAGTCTTGGTATGCGTGGTGACACCAAGCCGAAATTTTTCACTGTCGTAGCCATGGCTGCGAGGAACAAGTCTATGTTAACCCTCTTGTTGTGTTGCCTTCTACAGCTCTTTCATACAGGTTTTTCTTGGTATGCGAGGTGACACCTAGCCGAAATTTTTCACTGTCGTAGCCATGGCTGCGAAGAACAAGTCTATGTTAACTCTCTTGCTGTGTTGGCTTCTACAGCTCTTTCATACAGGTTTTTCTTGGTGTGCGCGGTGACACCAAGCCGAAATTTTTCACTGTCGTAGCCATGGCCGCGAAGAACAAGTCTATTTTAACCCTCTTGTTGTGTTGGCTTCTACAGCTCTTTCATACAGGTTTTTAAGTGAAATCTCTCTTGTTTCTTGTCATTTTAATATCTGACAAAGGCATAACTGCCCCTCTTCTTTTCGCTAGGATGACGTTGGCATGTGACTGCAAGAGGCGTTTCCGATATTTGCTGCGATTCACACTCATTTGTTTCTGGACGGTTACCGTTGACGTAGCGGCAGAGTACAGTACTGGACACCGCCAACACGTTAGGGCTATTTGTCTATACATTCGGTCTGCGGCCTAACATTTGAAAACGTTTTCGGTACACAGTCCACACAATCCAGAAATCGCAGCCTGTCTCTGTAGCTGGTCCTCTTCCCTTTTACAACAGTCCCCGTGAGACATAAGCTCACCGGACACACAACCGTTACAAGCACCTTTTAACACCGCGTCATTCCGCCCCTGGACTTGTTATCCGCTTGGATTCGGTTGGGAAGTCAGTCCGCAATGTTGTGAAGGTACGTCGCATCTAGGTTAAGCCAGTAGCCTTCAAATAATATTTCCACAAAAAACGATTGTGTATTTTGCCCGTAATACGTTGTGTTGCCACGTTAGTGTGTGTGGCGTCATTTGATGTGTAACTGTAAGTGTATGTGCCTACAATTAATACAGTTTAATGAGCTGCGCATGTACACACAAATGAAGCACTCCACTTGGCGTGGAGAACGGAACCCAATATACATAATACACTCCTGGAAATTGAAATAAGAACACCGTGAATTCATTGTCCCAGGAAGGGGAAACTTTATTGACACATTCCTGGGGTCAGATACATCACATGATCACACTGACAGAACCACAGGCACATAGACACAGGCAACAGAGCATGCACAATGTCGGCACTAGTACAGTGTATATCCACCTTTCGCAGCAATGCAGGCTGCTATTCTCCCATGGAGACGATCGTAGAGATGCTGGATGTAGTCCTGTGGAACGGCTTGCCATGCCATTTCCACCTGGCGCCTCAGTTGGACCAGCGTTCGTGCTGGACGTGCAGACCGCGTGAGCCGACGCTTCATCCAGTCCCAAACATGCTCAATGGGGGACAGATCCGGAGATCTTGCTGGCCAGGGTAGTTGACTTACACCTTCTAGAGCACGTTGGGTGGCACGGGATACATGCGGACGTGCATTGTCCTGTTGGAACAGCAAGTTCCCTTGCCGGTCTAGGAATGGTAGAACGATGGGTTCGATGACGGTTTGGATGTACCGTGCACTATTCAGTGTCCCCTCGACGATCACCAGTGGTGTACGGCCAGTGTAGGAGATCGCTCCCCACACCATGATGCCGGGTGTTGGCCCTGTGTGCCTCGGTCGTATGCAGTCCTGATTGTGGCGCTCACCTGCACGGCGCCAAACACGCATACGACCATCATTGGCACCAAGGCAGAAATGACTCTCATCGCTGAAGACGACACGTCTCCATTCGTCCCTCTACTCACGCCTGTCGCGACACCACTGGAGGCGGGCTGCACGATGTTGGGGCGTGAGCGGAAGACGGCCTAACGGTGTGCGGGACCGTAGCCCAGCTTCATGGAGACGGTTGCGGATGGTCCTCGCCGATACCCCAGGAGCAACAGTGTCCCTAATTTGCTGGGAAGTGGCGGTGCGGTCCCCTACGGCACTGCGTAGGATCCTATGGTCTTGGCGTGCATCCGTGCGTCGCTGCGGTCCGGTCCCAGGTCGACGGGCACGTGCACCTTCCGCCGACCACTGGCGACAACATCGATGTACTGTGGAGACCTCACGCCCCACGTGTTGAGCAATTCGGCGGTACGTCCACCCGGCCTCCCGCATGCCCACTATACGCCCTCGCTCAAAGTCCGTCAACTGCACATACGATTCACGTCCACGCTGTCGCGGCATGCTACCAGTGTTAAAGACTGCGATGGAGCTCCGTATGCCACGGCAAACTGGCTGACACTGACGGCGGCGGTGCACAAATGCTGCGCAGCTAGCGCCATTCGACGGCCAACACCGCGGTTCCTGGTGTGTCCGCTGTGCCGTGCGTGTGATCATTGCTTGTACAGCCCTCTCGCAGTGTCCGGAGCAAGTATGGTGGGTCTGACACACCGGGGTCAATGTGTTCCTTTTTCCATTTCCAGGAGTGTAGAAACAACACAGTGTCAAGTAGTTCCACATTACTGCCCCTTGCTAGTTTATCTTCTCCATTTCAACTTGACGACAGTAGCGTTTCCTGCATCATCAACGGTGGTGTTATATACTCTATCCAGATCTGGATTTCTTTTTCTGCCATCATCTCTCCAACTCCAGTTTTGAGGAAAGTACTCTGTCTATTCATCATGTTTTTTACTTTTCTAAATCGTAAGTTGCATGAAGTCTTAATTCCATAGTAGATCAATCCACTTGACCTTCACATTCCCGCAGTGTCGAGTTTTAAAGCCTTCTTATTATTTTATGTCTCCCAGTTGTCCATATGTCACCTCAACACACTGAAGTGCTTCAGACAGCTTTTCATGTTTTTTCCCGAAGGTTTATATTTTTAGATGTTAGTAACTGCTCCTTTTATTTAAAAAAGCTCTTTTGATTTGTAAAAGTTGTCACTACTACGTCTTCCGTTCTCTCTTTTTTGTCTGTTCCATTTCCGAGAAAGCAAAATTCGTGATCCTCTCCAGGGGTCTCTTGACACAGTTTGACATGCGGTCATTCAACGTGTCCACTTTATTTTAGTTTTATTATTGGTTATCTGCGTATTATAGCCATCATCTAGCTAAAAAATGGTTATCTGCGGTATCAGGTGCAGAAGATCGTGCAGCGCCGACCGGCCATCGAGTTTTCCTCTGCTTTTTATAATTAGGATACGCTATGGAGTGTCGTCGTCATTAAGAGGGGTGCATTGGATACCCTAGTGATAAACGCAGATTAGAGAGTGGGTAGGCTGAAAGGGTACACTGAAGGCATCTGCGAGGACGAGGGAGTGTCTTATGACATTATAGAATAAGAAATGGGGGTCCTTATGGAAGACACAGATGATCCTGTATTACAGACAGAGACTAAACGAACTCTGGAAGACTTACGATCAAATAAGGCGTAAGTGGTGGATGATATTTCTTCATAGAATAGTCACTGGGTGAGCTGCAACCAAACGACAATTCCAGTTGGTACGAGGGCTGATCAGCGAAGACTGAAACTGATTTTTTTTCGTGTAGTTTCAGTGATAATGTTAATATCTGCAACATAAGAACTTCAAAACAGCGAGTTTTTCTGTATAATGTCCATAAGTGGCAGCACTCTCGTGTCGCTAGGTTGGTCGTACTGTTCTGTTTTGTAGACGCTCCTTACATTTACCATATCTAACAACAGAGGTGACGCAAGAGGAGCAGTACGGCGCAGTGATATTCTGTATCCGTTTAAACCGTAAGTCACTGAAACTTAACGAAAATCTGCAGAAAGCGTACGGTGAAGATGCACTACTTCGTGCAAAGAAAGCCGGCCTTTCTGTGTTAAGCACGGTGCGCCTGCCGCGCGGGATTAGCCGAGCGGTCTTAGGCGTTGCAGTCACGGACTGTGCGGCTGGTCCCGGGGGAGGTTCGAGTCATCCTTCGGGCATGGGTGTGTCTGTTTGTCCTTGGGATAATTTAGGTTAAGTAGTGTGTAAGCTTAGGGACTGATGACCTTAGCTGTTAAGTCCCATAAGATTTCACACACATTTTTTGAACAAGGTGGACCTAGTGTTTCGACATCTGTTGTGACTGAAGTAACGTCGACACAGCTTCTATTATTGCCTGTGAGGAGCGACGGACAACATCAGTCAAGCTCAGTGAAGTACTGACAATTCCACAAGGCAGGCCTTTACGGTTATGCATGATTATCTTCATACAACCCGTGTTTGTGCATGATGGGTGCCACGGGTTGACACCCGAACAAAAGTCTGTGCGAATACACAGAAGCCGTGAGGTGTTGCATCTCTTTAATGATGGAGAGAATGCGTTTCTGGAATCGATTGTCAGCGGTGATTGTCATCCTGAAGAAAACGAGCCAGCGCACTGTGGAAATCTCCACGTTCTCCAACACCAAAATAGGTGAAGGCTGTTCCATCTGCAAAGAAAGTGATGCTGACCACATTTCTTGACTGTCATGGAACGAGTTAACGGCATGCAGTTCGGCTGCACTCTACTGTTACAGCAACATAATACATGTCAGAACTGGCTAAACTCGGGAAGCACCTAGCAAGGAAACGAACAGAACTTTCTCGTATTGGGTCCCGACTTAATCATAACAATGTGGGGCCCCCCGTTACAAATACACTCCTGGAAATGGAAAAAAGAACACATTGACACCGGTGTGTCAGACCCACCATACTTGCTCCGGACACTGCGAGAGGGCTGTACAAGCAATGATCACACGCACGGCACAGCGGACACACCAGGAACCGCGGTGTTGGCCGTCGAATGGCGCTAGCTGCGCAGCATTTGTGCACCGCCGCCGTCAGTGTCAGCCAGTTTGCCGTGGCATACGGAGATCCATCGCAGTCTTTAACACTGGTAGCATGCCGCGACAGCGTGGACGTGAACCGTATGTGCAGTTGACGGACTTTGAGCGAGGGCGTATAGTGAGCATGCGGGAGGCCGGGTGGACGTACCGCCGAATTGCTCAACACGTGGGGCGTGAGGTCTCCACAGTACATCGATGTTGTCGCCAGTGGTCGGCGGAAGGTGCACGTGCCCGTCGACCTGGGATCGGACCGCAGCGACGCACGGATGCACGCCAAGACCGTAGGATCCTACGCAGTGCCGTAGGGGACCGCACCGCCACTTCCCAGCAAATTAGGGACACTGTTGCTCCTGGGGTATCGGCGAGGACCATTCGCAACCGTCTCCATGAAGCTGGGCTACGGTCCCGCACACCGTTAGGCCGTCTTCCGCTCACGCCCCAACATCGTGCAGCCCGCCTCCAGTGGTGTCGCGACAGGCGTGAATGGAGGGACGAATGGAGACGTGTCGTCTTCAGCGATGAGAGTCGCTTCTGCCTTGGTGCCAATGATGGTCGTATGCGTGTTTGGCGCCGTGCAGGTGAGCGCCACAATCAGGACTGCATACGACCGAGGCACACAGGGCCAACACCCGGCATCATGGTGTGGGGAGCGATCTCCTACACTGGCCGTACACCACTGGTGATGGTCGAGGGGACACTGAATAGTGCACGGTACATCCAAACCGTCATCGAACCCATCGTTCTACCATTCCTAGACCGGCAAGGGAACTTGCTGTTCCAACAGGACAATGCACGTCCGCATGTATCCCGTGCCACCCAACGTGCTCTAGAAGGTGTAAGTCAACTACCCTGGCCAGCAAGATCTCCGGATCTGTCCCCCCTTGAGCATGTTTGGGACTGGATGAAGCGTCGTCTCACGCGGTCTGCACGTCCAGCACGAACGCTGGTCCAACTGAGGCGCCAGGTGGAAATGGCATGGCAAGCCGTTCCACAGGACTACATCCAGCGTCTCTACGATCGTCTCCATGGGAGAATAGCAGCCTGCATTGCTGCGAAAGGTGGATATACACTGTCCTAGTGCCGACATTGTGCATGCTCTGTTGCCTGTGTCTATGTGCCTGTGGTTCTGTCAGTGTGATCATGTGATGTATCTGACCCCAGGAATGTGCCAATAAAGTTTCCCCTTCCTGGGACAATGAATTCACGGTGTTCTTATTGCAATTTCCAGGAGTGTACTTTCTAGGTGACAAGGGTCAAGGAAAACCTCCTAATATCGTGTAGGACCTTCTTTTGTGCACAGCTGGGCAGCAACACAACGTGGCATGGATTTAACAAGTCGTTGGAAATCCACTGCAGAAATATTGAGCCATGCTGCCTCTAAAGCCATCCAAAATTTCGAAATTGTTGCCGGTGTAGGATTTTGTGCACGAATGACCTCTCGATTACGTCACATGAATGTTCGATGGGATTCATGGCGGGCGATCTAGGAAGCCAAATCATTCGCTCAGATTGTCCAAAATGTTCTTCACACCAGTCGCGAACAATTGGCTCAGTGACTTGGTGCATCGTTGTTCGGGAACATTAAGTCTATGAATGGTTGCAAACAGTCTTCAAGAAGCCGAACATAACCATTTCCAGTCGATGATCGATTCACTTGCATCGGAGGACCCAGACTATTTCATGTAAACACAACTGACACAATTATACACCCACTACCAGCTTGCACAATGTCTTGGTGACAGCTTGGGTCCACGGTTTCGCGAGGTCTAGTCACCCTCGAACCCTACCACCAGCTGTTACCAACCGAAATCGGAACTCATCTGACCAAGCCACGGTTTTCCAGTGGTCTAGGGCCCACCCGATGTGGTCACGAGCCCAGGAGAGGCGTTGCAGGTGATGTCGTGCTGTTAGCAAAGGCACTCACATCGATCGTCTGCTGTCATAGCCGACCAATGCCAGATTTCGCCGCACTGTACTGACGGACACGTTCGTCGTACGTCCCGCATTGATTTCTGATGTTATTACGCTCGGTGTTGCTTGTCTTTAGCACTGACAACTCTACGCCAACGTCGCTGCTCTTGGTCGTTAAGCTCGTCGGCCAGTACCTTGTCCATGGTGAGAGATAATTCCTGAAATTCTGTATTCTCGACACACTCTTGACACTGTAGTCCGCGGAATATTGAATTCGCGAACGATTTCCCAAGTGAAACGTTCCATGCGTCTAGCTCGAACTACGATTCCGCGTTGAAAGTCTGTTAATTGCCGCCGTGTGACCATAATCACGTGGGAAACCTGTTTACATGAACCACCTCAGTACAAATGAGAGCAACGCCAACGCACTGTCCTTTTATATTCTACGTACGTGATACTACCGCCATCTGTATATGTACATATCGATATCCCATGATTTTTATCACCTCAGTATAAAGTCAAGCCATATCTGGCTCAATTAATATTACCTGTGTGGTGTCACCGCCAGACACCACACTTGCTAGGTGGTAGCCTTTAAATCGGCCGCGGTCCGTTAGTATACGTCGGACCCGCGTGTCGCCACTGTCAGTGATTGCAGACCGAGCGCCGCCACACGGCAGGTCTAGAGAGACTTCCTAGCACTCGCCCCAGTTGTACAGTCGACTTTGCTAGCGATGGTTCACTGACAAATTACGCTCTCATTTGCCGAGACGATAGTTAGCATAGCTTTCAGCTACGTCATTTGCTACGACCTAACAAGGCGCCATTATCAATTGCTATTCATCTTGTGATGCATGTACCGTCAGACCGATGTTCACCAATTATGGATTAAAGTTAAGTATTCCAGAAGCTACGTACTATTTTTGCTACTATAAAGACCTTGTCTTGTTCCAGACCTCACGCCATCCTGCGTGAGCTTAAACGCGTGCCCTTTGGCCTCCCGTCCTAGTGGATTGGCTGTCTTGCCAGTCCACAAAAACCTGTATGCTGTATCCGCCTTAGAGCCGCGATCTTGCACCCTGTGATTTTCTTTTATTTTCATCACTAAAGACAGAGCTTCGAGACATTTGATTTGAGAATTCTGAAGCAATGCCCAAGAAAACTGAGGCGATTCTCAAGGAGCTGATACGGAATGGCATGCACCATAAGCTCAAGGACTGGCAAAGACGGTGTAAAAAGTGCAGGAAAGGCGTACTTAGAAAAAGGTCAATGCCCAAGAAAACTGAGGCGATTCTCAAGGAGCTGATACGGAATGGCATGCACCATATGCTCAAGGACTGGCAAAGATGGTGTAAAAAGTGCAGGAAAGGCGTACTTAGAAAAAGGTCATATAATCATTGAAATGGAGTAACAAACGTCTGTGAAAAAAAAACCGGTCTCAGTATGTTGAATCTATAAGACTGGAACATATAATTAGACTTTTGGAAAAGAAAATCCATACGATCCTGAATATAGGAAGGGCAGATATGAGTTAGAATCACACACTCAGCTTAACATCCCATTCAACTAGCTTGTTGACAAGAATGATACACGAAAGTATTGAAAAGAAAATTATGGACCACTTTGGGCTTAGGAAAGCTGACGGCATCATAGAGGCAGTCCTGGCGTCACACTTACTATTAGAAGCACGCCTGATGAAAAATGCAACACGTTCATAGGATTCACCAGCCTGGAAAAAGCATTAGACAATGCGAAATGGTGTAAGATGTTCGAATTTCTGAGAAATATAGGAGTAAGTTATGAAGAATGAAGTGTGACAGACAATAAGTACTAGAACAAAAAGCGAATAATAAGAGTAGAAGACGAAGAACGAAGGGTTTGGATTAGAAAGGTTATAAGACAGGGATGTATCTTTCACGTCCAGTGAAACTGTTCATGGAAGAAGCAATGGTGGAAATAAAATAAAGATCCAAGCAAGGGATTCACATACAGGCTGAAATGACATCGGTGATGAGATTCGCTGACTACCTTCAGCGAAAGAGAAGAAGAATAACAGGATCAGTTGATCGGAATAAACAGTGTAATGAGAGCGGAATATGGATTAAGAGTAGACCAAGTAAAGAAAAAGTAATGAGGTTAGCGACAAACATAACACAAAAATGGGGGACAGCGAAGTGGACAAAGCGATTGAATTCTGCTGTACTGGAAGTAGAAAGGCGGGTATTAAAAGCACACTAGAGCTGACGAAGGGGGAATTCCCAGCCAAACGATGTTCTGTGAGTATCTAATTTGCGGAACGTTTTTTGATGAGATACGTTTGGAATACAGCATTGTTTGCAAGTGAATGATGGACGGTGGAGAAAACGAAAAGGAAGAGAATCGAAGTTTCTGAGATGGGGTGCTTTAGAAGGATGTGGAAAATTAGGTGGACTGATAAGGTATGAAATGGGGATTTCCTCCGCAGAGTCGGCGAAGAACACGAGGAAAACTCCGACAAAAAGAAAGGACTGAGCGGTAGGACCTATGGTCAGACAGTTTGTTGTGTCGTTTGACTGAGTTCTGTGACTAACTGTGGCAGAGCGGTTCTAGGCGCTTCAGTCCGGAACCGCGCTGCTGCTACGGTCGCAGGTTCTAATCCTGCCTCGGGCATCGGTTTGTGTGATGTCCTTAGGCTAGTTAGGTTTAAGTAGTTCTAAGTCTAGGGTAATGATGAACTCAGATGTTAAGTCCCATAGTGCTTAGAGCCATTTGAACCATTTGCTGTGACTAACAGCAACTGAAATACACACTTTGCAATAACAACTGTTTGTTTATTGACATGAACAAAAATAAGTACAGGTTCTGAGGAGGATGCCCACACAACTTGGTAAAAAGTGAAATGTCGATCCTTGACGATGTCTTACAGGTGTTCACTAGGACGAAGTCCACTTACGTCGAAGCAGCGAGGACGAGGGAAGATAAGCAAAGACGCAGTCTCACGAGTATTGGACGTCGTGGTCTGTTAACGGACGAGCTGGAAGGTGCCATAACGACACGGTTCCACAAGGCGGTAGCTCGTGGGCAGTCCAGATGCAGATGCTAAGAAGCGGTGTCCGCGGGAGTGGCTGACGGAAGATCAGCGTCGGCACAGCCTCACGGCGAGGGGGAGGTGACACTTTGTCGGGCAGCAGCACTGGCAGGCGTTGGGTCCGTAAAGGAGAGTCGTGGCGGTTGGCGCTCGGTAAGAGTCTGGAGCATAACCGACTTTCGAGACGGAGCGTCCGTGAAAGACTACATGCGTGGTGTCACGTATAGGCGTGATCGCCTATGACTGCTGCGATGCTTACCATGGCCGCACGCCACGCATCAGCGCGGCTTGGCCACCGACGCTCTGCAGCAGGCTTGACGGTAAATAGATCAGTGACTACTGACAAACAACCTCCAAGGTGAGGCAGAGGGTGCACCTGGCCCGCGAACTGTGGTGCGCATCTGCCGGGACGTAAATAACGGTTAAATCATTCGAACTTTACACGCAAATGGAGCTCTATATTTTTTATTTGCATTTACTTTCATGTAGGACGAGGAATCTACTATGGACCCTCCGCATATTCGTAAGTGAACAAGCGGAAAACGCTCCTATCGGCTAATATACTCCTATTTTAAAAGACTCTGACTGAAAAGTGGGGTTCCAGCTGCCTCATTCTGCCTTGTCAGCACCTTTAAAAATTTTCCCAATAATTTTGGCTCGAAAACAATTTCACACTCTTTTTAACATGAATCTTACTTCTAACTCCAATCAGCTCCTCTAACTCGCTCACACCCAGTAATCCATCGCCGTAAGCCGCTCATACACATCCACTCATTCAGCTCAACTTACTGTCCTAATCTCTTTGTCACTATCTCTTTGTCTCTGTCACTGTCTCCTGTCTCATAACCACAGCCTTCACCGTTCTCCTCTACTACCACTGTCTCCTCTCGATGTCACTGTCTCACTCTTTCTCTCTCTCTCTCTTACTGCTACCGTCCCATTCATCCTGCCCACTGCTACTATCTCTTATCACAGTAACTCTCTCTTCCTTGTCATCATTGTCATAGACTCTGCCTCTAATTATCACTGGCTCTAACCCACTTCCCCTTTCTCCTTGTCTTTATTCGTCTCCCACTGGCAGTGTCTCCATCACCCTATTCCTAGCAGTGTTCGGTCACTGTCACCTGTGTTCCACTGTCACCGTGTCTCTCTCTCACATTGCCATTGTCTACTTTGCTCTTTCTATTCACAACTACTGTCTTCTATCTTCCAGTATTTGTTACTTTTCCGTCTCTTTCCCACTGCCACTGCCACCTTCACTCTCTCAGTGTAAGAAAGAGCCTCTATGTTCGCATGCCAACATTTTTTCCAAATTTTTAAAGGTGCTGAAGAAGGCAGAATGAGGAAGCTGGTACTCCACATTTCAGTCAGAGTCTTCTACAACAGGAGTATATCAGTCTTTTCTCTGCTGTGAAACTAGCATTTTTTCGTTGGTTTCCTTCTTTACCATGCCACAGCAGGAGACGACATTCACACGAAAAGGATTCTGTGGGCCAATAAAATTTTAATAGTTTACTTACGAGAAATTGAAATAATGCAAAACTAATTTCACACCTCAGACAGGATTTTGCATGCACAAAAATTTTTCGTGTGCTTTAGTATTACAAAATGGGGTTCCCAGAACCATTTTAATGATAACGGAGGCAGTTTACAGTGTATTTCTCCGTGCTACGTCAAATTATAAACTACTTTTTCAGATCACACCGGTTACTACGTACGTGTTTCATATGTACAAGTAGGGTAAATTTGAGCCTCTGTACCTCGCAAACAGACAAATATATTAAGAAAATTTTCAAGGTTTTTCGGGATCGCGATCTTAGGAAAATATTTTAAAAATTACAGCCAGTTGCTATACGTAGCTGTATTGGAATCCACGAATCAGTTTTGATACCCATAAACCATGGTTTTTGCGTTTCCTCACTATCCGCCCGTAAACTAAACGTTGCCTACATAAGCCTACACCATGGATGCAAGAGGAACCAACCAATTTGCTCCATTTTTCTAAGCTGGAAGAAGTGTGTAATATTCGAACGGTCTTGTAACGTAGGACAGTTACAGTAAGGCGATCCTTCTGTTGAGTGTACAAATTGTTCCTAGCCGAAGAGCTATGCAGAACATTTGACCCTATTTTTCTATCACCAACAAAGCCCTAGGTATGAGCGCGGCGATTTGGACATATTAGTTAGCGCATAATGTCACATGCGTATGGATATATAGGGGCACAGCAGTCCATGCATCACACTTTCCATGTTAGTGCACTGACGAGGAGAACACGGCAAACACCATAATACGATTTCCCAGAAACTCTGCTCAGTGGAAGAGGGGTCAAAATAAGAGACCAATTATGTCGAATTATCCCTAGATATTCTACCACTTCCGAGAATACGTCAAAATTATGGAGGTACTGTATGTGCCTTTTTGTGAATAAACTATACAACGGAAGCACTGGCACATTCGCTAGCATCGTGGCTTTATACTTTTGCGCCCCGTGTTTAAAACCTGATTATTTTTATTTTTATTTTTCATTTATCTACCCATATCTATATCTCTCTAGATCCCTACGAAGAAATATCGCTGTGGCAAACCCTACTTTCCGCGCTGGTCTCGTTGTTCGGAATATGTATGTTCGAATGTTTCTGTGGTCAGTGTCATCGAAGGGAATGCATCAAATCTTCCTGAAGAATAAAGATAAGAATAAAAGATATGATTTAAGAACTGATATAAGAATGAAATGTAACAATAGGAGAAGTTAAAAAGATTGTTACCTCTGAAAACTACAGTTACTGCGAAACGCTCGGTATCGGCTGCCAAACGGTCGGCAACAATAACACGCGCGCCACCAGTCACGCCATTGCGTTTCCTACAGCTGCCACCGCGCCACGAAGGCGCTGCCACCAACGATTACGCCGCTGCCAGTGAGATGTAAGCATCGCCTCTCCGCAGCTCCATCGACGGATCTCCTCAAGTTCAAACCTCGATGCCTTTTGACAACATTTACAGACTTTCACAGCGGTCAGAGCTGGTCATCTACCTAATAGTTGTTGTATTGATGACTGAATAAGTTTCAAACCTTTGTATCCGGGCATACACTGAGGAGCCAATGAAACTGGTACACCTGCCTAATATCGTGTAGAGCCCCCACGAGCACGCGGAAGTGCCGCACCACGACGTGGCATGGACTCGACTGATGTCTGAAGTAGTGCTGGAGGGAAATGACACCACGAATCCTGCAGGGCTGTCCATAAATCCGTAAGAGAACAAGGGAGTGGAGAGATCTTCTGAACAGCATGTTGCTAGGCATCCTACCTATGCTCAATAATGTTCATGTCTGGGGAGTTTGGTGGCAAGTGGAAGTGTTTGAACTCAGAAGACTGTTCCTGGAGCCACTCTGTAGCACTTCTGGACGCGTGGTGTGTCGCATTGTCCTGCTGGAACTGCCGAAGTCCATCGGAATGCACAATAGACACGAAATAATGCAGGTGATCAGGCAGGATGCTTACGTACCTGTCACAGTCGTATCTAGACGTATTAGGGGTCCTAATCACTCTATCAGCACTTTCCCCATTACAGAGGCTACACCAGCTTGAACAGTCCCCTGCTGACAATGCAGCTTCCATGGATTCATGAGGTTGTCTACAAACCCGTTCACGTCCATTCGCTCAATACAATTTGGAACGAGACCTGTCAGACCAAGAAACATGTTTCCAGTCATGAACAGTCCAATGTCGATGCTGACGGACGCAGGCGAGGCCTTAAGCTTTGTGTCGTGCAGTAATCAACGGTACTCGAGTGGGCCATATCTATGATGTTTCGTTGAATGGTTCGCATTTGTTGATGCCCAGCATTGGGACCTGCAGAAATTTGTGGTAGACTTGCAATTCCATTACGTTGAACGATTCTCTTCAGTTGTCGTTGGTACGGTTCCTGTAGGATCTTTTTCCGGCCGCAGCGATGTTGGAGATCTGATGTTTTACCGGATTCCTGATATTCACGGTACACTCGTGAAACAGTCATACGGGAAAATCCGGTCTTTATCGCTACCTCGTGCGCCGACTATCACACCACGTTCTAAGTCACGTAAGTCTTGACAGCCTGCCATTGTAGCAGCAGTAACCGATTTAACAACTGCGCCAGACACTTGTTGTCTCATATAGGTGTTGGCGAAGGCAGCGCCGTATTTTGCCCGTTTACATATCTGTGTTTGAATGCTCACACCCTATCCAGTTTTTTTGGGACTTCAGTGTATTTCAGCATTCAAATCTACTGTTAGTAACTAAGGCTGCAACTACAACGAACAAAGCTATATATTACTTATACTATTTGATATTAGAATTAGAATAAATTAATGTCAGGATTCTCTGTCCACAGACAGCGTTTTTTCCGCGCTCCTGTACCCGCTAAACAACCATAAAGCGTGCAAAGGAAGATACAACAAAATCCAGTTGTAATTTTACGATTAACATAACGCCATTGTGCCCCCTGACTTGATAAGATGCATTCGTATAGTAACCTTCTACGGAAATGGGTAGATAAATGAAAAGAAAATAAATAAAAAAGTTATCCGGCTTCCAACATGGGGCGTAAAACACGAGAGGCCACGACGCTAGCTACTATACCACCATGTAAGCTGAGCTTATCGTTCGCTAAAACACATCCCAATTACGTGGAAAACTTTGACGATCGTTTTCTCAGAAACGGCCGAGCATCTACAGATAAAACAAGACACATGTTCACTATTTTGGCTCCACTTCAATTCTACGACGTTTCTGATAAATCGGGCTATGGCCCTTGACGTGTTCTCCTCGTGAATTGTAGAGGGTAAAAACGGCAGAGAAATACAGAGATTGGAATAGATTCGACGAATAGCTGAGGACAATGAGATGAAGCAAGTGGCACAAGAGGGGAAGCTTTGCAGGCCACATCAAGCATGTCAGAAGACAAATGAACACCCTTCCCCAAAAAAAGTAAACGTAATAGACACTGCATCGTCACACGTGGGAACTGGAGACCTCGAGACGCACTTTCCCTCGCCCGCCTGTTCCTGTGTCGGCTGCAGTGGGCACGCGTCACTGGCGGCGGTGTTCGGTGCCGGGCCAGCGCGCACGCGGCTCAGTGGCTGCAAGAAGGACAGACCGCAGCGGCACGGGCGAGGCCGAGCTGGGCAGGGGAGGCGGTCAGCGCGGTGGAGGCGGAGGCGGAGGCGGCAAAAAGCGGCCGCTCTCACGGCCGTGAACCCGCCGGCCGCACGAGCCCAAGAGCGAGGCCGAGTGCTCGCCACAGCATCTGCCCGGCCACTCTGCCGCCGATGCGCCGCCTCTGAGCAAACCGGAACAGCACATTAACGTCAATAGTGGGTTACGGCGGGAGTCTGGGCTCACAGGCTCACGAGGGTGGTGCCCGCCGTCACAGTGAGAAGGGTATAAAGGAACATGTTACTAAGATCTGTGGGGGCTTATAGAACATCCCCAGGGGAATCCCTGTTAGTCATAATGGGGCTCTGTCCTTTGGACATCAAAATGAGAGAGCAGGCCGCATGGTACTGGGCTAAGAAAGACAACATCACAAAAATAGAGGAAATAATGGGAGCACCTGTTAGGGATAAGGATGTGATAAGGAGGATGGGTGAAGATTTATGGCAGGAGTTATTGGAGATGGACGAAACTGGCAGAAGGACTTTTCAGTTCCTACCAAATGTAAGGGAGAGAATGGGAATGAAATATTTTGAGCCAACTCGGGGATTGTTCCACTTCCTCACTGGTCATGGCCCCTATCCGACATATCTGTGTCGGTTTGGGAAGAGGGCGTCGCCCTCGTGTGACTGTGGCGCATCAGAGGGTACTCCTGACCATGTGGTTTACGAGTGCCCCCTTTTCGATGATGTAGCAGCCGCACTACGACAACTGCCGAGTAACAATTCTTACGACCTACTGAGTCAAGAAGAGACCTTTCAAACACTGAATACATTAGCCAACGAGGTATCACGAAAAGTATTGATAGTATTCTCGAGAGACTTTCGTGACTATTTGCTAATCACCAATCGCGTCCAGCACTACGATCCCGTACCGCCTGTTATGGATAGGTCGACTAAACAGTTGGAATCCGCCACGTGCAGGACTAGCGGGATTGTGGTGATCTATTTCACGGACTTGACAAACGCACCGAATATGACGTAGATTAGGTAGTAGTTTTAGTAGAATAGAATAGGACAGTAGATTAGGAACCTGCAGCGACAATTAACTCCTTGCCTGCCCTGTGCCAGGGGCATGCTCATAGGGTTTAGCTCTATGAGCCAGGCACTCAAGTAGGTTTATACTAACACTGGCACACATGTAACGCTGCAGGCAGTTAACACAAATCACCAGTAGTTATTAGAAAGTAATACTACCACTAGAAATAGTCTGCCCATTTACCCAAGTAATACTCTCTGTAGTCTTGCAAATTAATATGTAGTAGCTGCAATTATAAATAACATTGTAGAATATTAAGACCCACTAATCACTAAGGTGGTGGGTTATTCTTGTATAATTATTATGATTGGAAATAAAGGATTAAAAAAAACCGGAACGTGCCTCTGGTGTGGGCATTCAGGATGAGTTACACTCAGGCGGCAAAAGAAATACCATGCCGCGTGACGGACCTCATTTTTCCCGAAGTAGCGGAGCAGGTCCACATGATGTTTTCTCAACAAGTTGTTGGACGTCCCCTGCATAAATCTGAGCCATGCCGCCTCTATAGCCGTCCGTAACTGTGAAAGCGTTACCGGTGTTGGATTTCGGCAATGAAGTGGCCTCTCGATTTTGTCTCATAAATGATCGATGTAATTCATCTCGGGCGATCTAGGTGGTCGAATCACTCGCTCGAGTTCTCCAGAGTGTTCTTCAAGCCGATCACGAACCACTGTGGCCCAGCGACATGGCGCACTCTCATCTATAAAAATTTGGTCCTTGTTTGCGAACATGAATGACTGCAAATGGTCTCCAAGTACCCGAACATAACCATTAACTATCAATGCTCTGTTCAGTTGGACCAGAGGACACAGTCCATTTCATGTAAACACATTGAACACCATTATGGAGCCACGGCCAGCCTCCACAGTGCCCTGTTGATAACCTGGGTCCATGGCTTCGAGGGGTCTGCGCCATACTCGAACATAACCATTAACAATCAACGATCTGTTCAGTTGGACCAGAGGGCACAGATCATTCCATATAAACACAGTCCACACCAGCATGCACAGTGCCCTGTTGGCAACCTGGCTGCATGGCTTCGTGCGATAAGTGCCACAATCACACCTTACCACCTGGAATCGGGACTCATCTGACCAGGCCACGGTTTGACAGTCGTCTAGGCGACGAACCCAGGAGAGGTGCTGCATGCGAGGTAGCGTGGTCAACAAACTCACCCGCGTCGGTTGCCTACTACCACGGCCTGTTAAAGCCTAAATTCGCCTCACTGTATAACTGATACACTACTGGCCATTAAAATTGCTACACCACGAAGATGACGTGCTACAGACGCGAATGTAACCTACAGCAAGAATATGGTGTGATATGCAAATGATTAGCTTTTCAGAGCATTCACACAAGGTTGGCGCCGTTGGCGACACCTAAAACGTGCTGAGATGAGGAAAGTTTCCAACCGATTTGTCATACACAAACAGCAGTTGACCGGCGTTGCCTTGTGAAACGTTGTTGTGATTCCTTGTGTAAGGAGGACAAATGCGTACCATCGCGTTTCCGACTTTGATAAAGGTCGGATTGCAGCCTATCGCGATTGCGGTTTATCGTATAGCGAAATTGCTCCTCGCGCTGGACGAGATCCAATGACTGTTAGCAGAATATGGAATCGGTGGGTTCAGGAAGGTAATACGGAACGCCGTGCTGGATCCCAACGGCCTCGTATCACTAGCAGTCGAGATGACAGGCATCCTATCCGCATGGCTGTAACGGATCGTGCAGCCACGTCTCGATCCCTGAGTCTACAGATGGGGACGTTTGCAAGACAACAACCATCTGCACGAGCAGTTCGACGACGTTTGCAGCAGCATGGACTATCATCTCGGAGACCGTGGCTGCGGTTACCCTTTACGCTCCATCACAGGAGCGCCTGTGATGGTGTACTCAACGACGAAACAGGGTGCACGAATGGCAAAACGTCATTTGTTCGGATGAATCCAGGTTCTGTTTCCAGCATCACGATGGTCGCATCCGTGTTTGGTGACATCTCGCTGAACGCACATTGGAAGCGAGTATTTGTCATCGTCATACTGGCGTATCACCCGGCGTGAGGGTATGGGATGCCATCGGTTACACGTTCTCATTGACGGCACTTTGAACAGTGGACGTTACATTTCAGATGTGTTGCGACCCGTGGCTCTACTCTTCATTCGATCCCTGCGAAATCCTACATTTCAGCTGGATAATGCACGACCGCATGTTGCAGGTCCTGTACGGGCCTTCTTCGATACAGTAAAGTTCGACTGCTGCCCTGGCCAGCACATTCTCCAGACCTCTCACCAATTGAAAACGTCTGGTCAATGGTGGCCGAGCAACTGGCTCGTCATAATACGCCAGTCACTACTGTTGATGAACTGTGGTATCATGATGAAGCGGCATGGGCAGCTGTACCTGTACACGCCATCCAAGCTCTGTTGGACTCAATGGCCAGGCGTATCAAGGCCGCTTTTACGGCCAGGGGTAGTTGTTCTGGGTACTGATTTCTCAGGATCTATGCACCCAAATTGCGTGAAAATGTAATCACATGTCAGTTCTAGTATAATATATTTGTCGAATGAAGACCCGTTTATCACCTGCATTTATTCTTGGTGTAGCAATTTTAATGGCCAGTAGTGTACATACGTCGTACGTCCCACACTGATTTATGCGGTTATCTCCCGCGATCTTGCATGTGTGTTGGCACTGACAACTCTACGCAGTAGCCGCTGCGGTCGGGTGTTAAGTGAAGGCAGTCGGTCAATGCGTTGTCCGAGGTAAAAGGTATTGCCTCAGATTTGGAATTTTCGGTATACTCCTGACACTGCAAATGTCGGAATATTGAATTCCCTATCGATTTCCGAGATGAAGTGTTCCATGCTTCTATGTATGTATGTATGTATTAAACTAGGGACCTAGAAACTAAGGAGAGTCTTCGTCCCGCTGGAGCCCTCAGTGGTACACAATCCCACAACACGCCACAGCAATCTGCCCACGCCGCCGCCTCACACCGAGCTCATGGTTATGGTGCGGTTCGGCCCCTAGTGGACCTTCCCCCCCCCCCCCCCCCCCCCCCCACCTTCCAGGGAATGTTTAATACCAGACGAGTGTAACCTCAAATGTGTGCGTGGTAGAGTAATTATAATGTACACGTACGTGGAAACGGTGATTGCGCCAACACACTGTAACTAAGGCGGAGTAAGGGGGATCAGCCCGCAATGTCCGAGGTAGATGCAAAACCGCCTGAAAAACCATCCACGGGCTGGCCGGCACACCGGACCTCGACACTAGTCCGCCAGACGGATTTATCTAGGGACCAGCACACCTTGCCGCTCGGTAAGCGGCGCATTAGACCGCACGGCTAGCCGGGTGGGCTTCCATGCGTCTGGCTCCAGCTACAATTCCGCGTTGAAAATTTGTTAACTACCGTCGTGCGGCTATCGACACGTCGGAAAACTTTTCACGTGACCGACATGAGTACAAATGATAGTTGCACCAGTTCAGTGCCCTTTTATGCCATGTATACGTGATATTACCGCCATCCCTATTCCATGACTTTTGTCATCTCAGTGTATGACGTCCATCGTTCGTACGAGGCTGCGACACGAATGTTGCACATTTACATTCAATAAAGATTCTAGATTCTGGCTTTTGCGACCAGAATCAAACTGATGTGGGCGACATGAATCATGTAGGATTGGCATGCATTTAGTTAACGGAAACACGTGTAGTTATTTACTAGCTCACATTCGCAGCACTGCTCGGAGTATTGATTTTATCAGTTTTTTTTATTAGAAATTAAAACAAAAATGAACTGTGTTGGTAGTGTAACAAGAAAAAAAAATTCATTCCCATGGATGCTGGACATTTCAAGATCTGGTAGACGTGGAGAGCTGCTATTTGGGGGGAGGTTTCCGGTCCTCCTAGTTTTACGATTATTTGCTTCCGGGAGTACCGCAGCTCACACAGATGCTGTCATTGACCTTGTACTGTAGCCAAAATTTGCATACAATAGTACATCAAGCATTGAAATATAGGGAAATACTACAGTACCTATTTTTTGGACTGTTGTGAGATATGATTAATTTTTTCCGTCCACGTTTTTCATCCGTACAGCCATTGTATCAACTGTTGTCATTCGTGTCCGTCAGCAATACTTTTTGCGTCAAATCTGAATTCACGTAAAATCACCTTTACATTCGTAAGCTAACTTGTAAAATCACTTTTGTAGCACAGCATAAGAAGTGGGCCTCATTCTGCCAACGGCCTTGTCAAAGAGGGCAGAGGAGCGGATAGAGGTTCAGGGCACTCTCTTGTCCTAGGGGTGGGAAATTGCCCCTAAAGGCGGAAGAATCAGCAATGATCAACGACATGAGGATGCAGAAGGCAATGGAAACCACTGCATTAAAGACACGTAACCTGTATCCACAGGACATGTGGCCTGTAATTGAAGAAGTGTCATGATGATCTCTCCATTGGCAAAAGATTCCGGAATAGTCCCGCATTCGGATCTCCGGGAGGGGACTGCCAAGGGGGAGGTAACCATGAGAAAAAGATTGAATAATCAACGAAAGGATAACGTTCTACGAGTCGGGGCGTGGAATGTCAGAAGCTTGAACGTGGTAGGGAAACTAGAAAATCTGAAAAGGGAAATGCAAAGGCTCAATCTAGATACAGTAGGGGTCAGTGAAGTGAAGTGGAAGGAAGACAAGGATTTCTGGTCAGATGAGTATCGGGTAATATCAACAGCAGCAGAAAATGGTATACCAGGTGTAGGATTCGTTATGATTAGGAAGGTAGGGCAGAGGGTGTGTTACTGTGAACCGTTCAGTGACCGGGTTGTTCTAATCAGAATCGACAGCAGACCAACAAAAAAATGGTTCAAATGGCTCTGAGCACTATGGGACTCAACTTCTGAGGTCATTAGTCCCCTAGAACTTAGAACTAGTTAAACCAAACTAACCTAAGGACATCACATACATCCATGCCCGAGGCAGGATTCGAACCTGCGACCGTAGCAGTTGCGCGGTTCCGGACTGAGCGCCTAGAACCGTTAGACCACCGCGGCCGGCAGCAGACCAACACCGACAACGATAGTTCAGGTATACATGCCGACGTCGCAAGCTGAAGATGAACAGATAGAGAAAGTGTATGAGGATATTGAAAGGGTAATGCAGTATGTAAAGGGGGACGAAAATCTAATACTCATGGGCGACTGGAATGCAGTTGTAGGGGAAGGAGTAGAAGAAAAGGTTACAGGAGAATATGGGCTTGGGACAAGGAATGAAAGAGGAGAAAGACTAATTGAGTTCTGTAACAAGTTTCAGCTAGTAATAGCGAATACCCTGTTCAAGAATCACAAGAGGAGGAGGTATACTTGGAAAAGGCCGGGAGATACGGAAAGATTTCAATTAGATTACATCATGGTCAGACAGAGATTCCGAAATCAGATACTGGATTGTAAGGCGTACCCAGGAGCAGATATAGACTCAGATCACAATATAGTAGTGATGAAGAGTAGGCTGAAGTTCAAGACATTAGTCAGGAAGAATCAATACGCAAAGAAGTGGGATACGGAAGTACTAAGGAATGACGAGATACGTTTGAAGTTCTCTAACGCTATAGATACAGCAATAAGGAATAGCGCAGTAGACAGTACAGTTGAAGAGGAATGGACATCTCTAAAAAGGGCCATCACAGAAGTTGGGAAGGAAAACATAGGTACAAAGAAGGTAGCTGCGAAGAAACCATGGGTAACAGAAGAAATACTTCAGTTAACTGATGAAAGGAGGAAGTACAAACATGTTCCGGGAAAATCAGGAATACAGAAATACAAGTCGCTGAGGAATGAAATAAATAGGAAGTGCAGGGAAGGTAAGACGAAATGGCTGCAGGAAAAATGTGAAGACATCGAAAAAGATATGATTGTCGGAAGGACAGACTCAGCATACAGGAAAGTCAAAACAATCTTTGGTGACATTAAAAGCAACGGTGGTAACATTAAGAGTGCAACGGGAATTCCACTGTTAAATGCAGAGGAGAGAGCAGATAGGTGGAAAGAATACATTGAAAGCCTCTATGAGGGTGAAGATTTGTCTGATGTGATAGAAGAAGAAACAAGAGTCGATTTAGAAGAGATAGGGGATCCAGTATTAGAATCGGAATTTTAAAGAGCTTTCGAGGACTTACGGTCAAATAAGGCAGAAGGGATAGATAACATTCCATCAGAATTTCTAAAATCATTGGGGGAAGTGGCAACAAAACGACTATTCACGTTGGTGTGTAGAATATATGAATCTGGCGATATACTATCTGACTTTCGGAAAGGCATCATCCACACAATTCCGAAGACGGCAAGAGCTGACAAGTGCGAGAATTATCGCACAATCAGCTAAACAGCTCATGCATCGAAGCTGCTTACAAGAATAATATACAGAAGAATGGAAAAGAAAATTGAGAATGCGCTAGGTGACGATCAGTTTGGCTTTAGGAAAAGTAAAGGGACGAGAGAGGCAATTCTGACGTTACGGATAATAATGCAAGCAAGGCTAAAGAAAAATCAAGACACTTTAATAGGATTTGTCGACCTGGAAAAAGCGTTCGACAATATAAAATGGTGCAAGTTGTTCGAGATTCTGAAAAAAGTAGGGGTAAGCTATAGGGAGAGACGGGTCACATACAATATGTACAACAACCAAGAGGGAATAATAAGAGTGGACGATCAAGAACGAAGTGCTCGTATTAAGAAGGGTGTAAGACAAGGCTGTAGCCTTTCGCCCCTACTCTTCAATCTGTACATCGAGGAAGCAATGATGGAAATAAATGAAAGGTTCGGGAGTGGAATTAAAATACAATGTGAAAGGATATCAATGATATCATTCGCTGATGACATTGCTATCCTGAGTGAAAGTGAAGAAGAATTAAATGATCTGCTGAACGGAATGAACAGTCTAATGAGTGCACAGTATGCTTTGAGAGTAAGTCGGAGAGAGACGAAGGTAATGAGAAGTAGTAGAAATGAGAGTAGCGAGAAACTTAACATCAGGATTGATGGTCACGAAGTCAATAAAGGTAAGGAATTCTGCTACCTAGGAAGTAAAATAACCAATGACGGACAGAGCAAGGAGGACATCAAAAGCAGACTCGCTGTGGCAAAAAAGGCGTTTCTGGCGAAGAGAAGTCTGCTAATATCAAATACCGGCCTTAATTTGAGGAAGAAATTTCTGAGGATGTACGACTGGAGTACAGCATTGTATGCATGGACTGTGGGAAAACCGGAACAGAAGAGAATCGAAGCATTTGAGATATGGTGCTACAGACGAATGTTGAAAATTAGGTGGACTGATAAGGTAAGGAATGAGGAGGTTCTACGCAGAATCGGAGAGGAAAGGAATATGTGGAAAACACTGATAAGGAGAAGGGACAGGATGATAGGACATCTGCTAAGACATGAGGGAATGACTTCCATGGTACTAGAGGGAGCTGTAGAGGGCAAAAACTGTAGAGGAAGACAGAGATTGGAATACGTCAAGCAAATAATTGAGGACGTAGGTTGAAAGTGCTACTCTGAGATGAAGAGGTTAGCACAGGAAAGGAATTCGTGGCGGGCTGCAATAAACCAGTCAGCAGACTGATGACCAAAAAAAAAAAAAAAAAAAGCACAGCATGTCTACAATATACAAACATGTTTCATCTACATCTACATCTACATCCATACTCCGCAAGCCACCTAACGGTGTGTGGCGGAGGGTACCTTGAGTACCTCTATCGGTTCTCCCTTCTATTCCAGTCTCGTATTGTTCGTGGAAAGAAGGATTGTCGGTATGCCTCTGTGTGGGCTCTAATCTCTCTGATTTTATCCTCATGGTCTCTTCGCGAGATATACGTCGGAGGGAGCAATATACTGCTTGACTCTTCGGTGAAGGTATGTTCTCGAAACTTTGACAAAAGCCCGTACCGAGCTACTGAGCGTCTCTCCTGCAGAGTCTTCCACTGGAGATTATCTATCATCTCCGTAACGCTTTCGCGATTACTAAATGATCCTCTAACGAAGCGCGCTGCTCTCCGTTGGATCTTCTCTATATCTTCTATCAACCCTATCTGGTACGGATCCCACACTGCTGAGCAGTATTCAAGCAGTGGGCGAACAAGCGAACTGTAACCTACTTCCTTTGTTTTCGGATTGCATTTCCTTCGGATTCTTCCAATGAATCTCAGTCTGGCATCTGCTTTACCGACGATCAACTTTATATGATCATTCCATTTTAAATCACTCGTAATGCGTACTCCCAGATAATTTATGGTATTAACTGCTTCCAGTTGCTGACCTGCTATTTTGTAGCTAAATGATAAAGGAGCTATCTTTCTGTGTATTCGCAGCACATTACACTTGTCTAAATTGAGATTCAATTGCCATTCCCTGCACCATGCGTCAATTCGCTGCAGATCCTCCTGCATTTCAGTACAATTTTCCATTGTTACAACCTCTCGATACACCACAGCATCATCTGCAAAAAGCCTCAGTGAACTCCCGATGTCATCCACAAGGTCATTTATGTATATTGTGAATAGCAACGGTCCTATGACACTCCCCCGCGGCACACCTGAAATCACTCTTACTTCGGAAGACTTCTCTCCATTGAGAATGACATGCTGCGTCCTGTTATCTAGGAACTCCTCAATCCAGTCACACAATTGGTCTGATAGTCCATATGCTCTTACTTTGTTCATTAAACGACTGTGGGGAACTGTATCGAACGCCTTGCGGAAGTCAAGAAACACGGCATCTACCTGTGAACCCTTGTCTATGGCCCTCTGAGTCTCGTGGACGAATAGCGCGAGCTGGGTTTCACATGACCGTCTTTTTCGAAACCCATGCTGATTCCTACAGAGTAGATTTCTAGTCTCCAGAAAAGTCATTATACTCGAACACAATACGTGTTCCAAAATTCTACAACTGATCGACGTTAGAGATATAGGTCTATAGTTCTGCACATCTGCTCGACGTCCCTTCTTGAAAACGGGGATGACCTGTGCCCTTTTCCAATCCTTTGGAACGCTACGCTCTTCTAGAGACCTACGGTACACCGCTGCAAGAAGGGGGGCAAGTTCCTTCGCGTACTCTGTGTAAAATTAAACTGGTATCCCATCAGGTCCAGAGGCCTTTCCTCTTTTGAGCGATTTTAATTGTTCCTCTATCCCTCTGTCGTCTATTTCGATATCTACCATTTTGTCATCTGTGCGACAATCTAGAGAAGGAACTACAGTGCAATCTTCCTCTGTGAAACAACTTTGGAAAAAGACATTTAGTATTTCGGCCTTTAGTCTGTCATCCTCTGTTTCAGTACCATTTTGGTCACAGAGTGTCTGGACTTTTTGTTTTGATTCACCTACCGCTTTGACATAAGACCAAAATTTCTTAGGATTTTCTTCCAAGTCAGTACATAGAACCTTACTTTCGAATTCATTGAACGCCTCTCGCATAGCCCTCCTCACACTACATTTCGCTTCGCGTAATTTTTGTTTGTCTGCAAGGCTTTGGCTATGTTTATGTTTGCTGTGAAGTTCCCTTTGCTTCCGCAGCAGTTTTCTAACTCGGTTGTTGTACCACGGTGGCTCTTTTCCATCTCTTACGATCTTGCTTGGCACATACTCATCTAACGCATTATGTACGATGATTTTGAACTTTGTCCACTGATCCTCAACACTATCTGTACTTGAGACAAAACTTTTGTGTTGAGCCACCTGTGACGAAGACGAATATCTTCCTCTTAATTGATCTTACCTTATATGTATTCCTGCAGCAGACTCGCTGTGAGAATGATCCAGGACAGTATCTGTACGTATGGCAGGGCTGCATCGCGTGTGTACAACGTGATTTTATAAATGTGTACGTGGCAACGCCTCTTCATAGGTCTATAGACAGCTATTGTTTCCGCCTACAGCGGTTTGCGCTCCGCAGTTGAAAGCTATCAGAAAATCTGACTGACATGTGTCATGTATTCCCTTACATTCACTCGACTGTGGGAATGTCTTAGTTCTAAAAAATAAATCTATTAAAACTTCATGCATGATGCGGCATTTTCTCTCGTACCTCAGTGCTTATCAGGTCATACCTCTTGAACTATGTATCGTACAATGACGTATTTGTGTAAGTACATTTAGCGGCATAGCTGGATACTGTCTGCGTATAAAGTTAGTAGCACAGAAATAATAAATTTAGAAGTAATGCACGATGTGGCATTTTTTCATGCATCTCGTTGTTTATGACATCATATCTACTGAACTATGATAGGCAGGTATTCCTTATCCCCACAGCGACTGTTGTACCAAGTCTTGTTGAAATCGGTCCAGGTGATTATGAGGAAATGTGGAATTTACGCATTTAAGTACATCCATTTTTATAATATGTATGGATTTAGAGTACGGCATAGTACATCACATGAACTGATATGCGGTGTAAGTGGCAAGAGCTCGCAACGACTGCTGGCGCCGATTGTGCTAGTTCCTATAGCGTTATCCAGGGTGCAGGTGTCATATTCTACAACGGACGTAAACTAGAACAAAAAATACATTTCTAGCGGTTTTTCCTCTACCTACAAGTGTTACCTCCTACTTCTAAGTATTCGATGTAAATAAGCAAATTCTCATAGTAGGAAACATAAAAGATCCGATGTACAGATTTAAACTTGGTAATAGAAGTCAGCGTAAATCAAGTAATGTTATGGGAAAAGCCCAGTTGGAATAATGAGTTGTGTCTTTGTGTGTATACCCAAGTGGACATTAATATTCGTCCACCCTTCGCCTTTATGTCGGCTTGAACACCGCTAGGGACACTTGCAGTGAGCTGTTTTAGTGTCTGTGGAGAAATGGCAGTCGATTCTCTTCAAGAGCAGAAACCAGAGAAGGTACTGATGGTGGACGCCGCCGTCTGGTGCGATGTCGCCTTCTAATAAGTCTAAAAAACTGTTTCGTTGGGTTCAGGTGGGGACTGTGGGCAGGTCAGTCAATATTGCGAATGCTTTTATCCGCAAACCACAGCCTCACAGATGGTGCTTTATGGCAGGATGCATTTTCATGCTGACACGAAACATTTGTGGTCTATGAACTGTTCCTCTACTGTTGTCGTGCCCTGACACAGCAGGGAGGGAAGTTATGGGGTTTAAGGCCAGTCTGCAATTTCCTAGCGGTGAGGAGCAAATGTTGAAAGAATAATTTCCAGTGAAGTCAGGTTGATGACTTAGATCAGCGCCAAACACTATAACAGGGCACTTTGGGTCTCGACACGGTGCTTGCAGCAGGATTCTCAAGGAATTCAGGGGTCTGAATAATACTATCTGTTGCGACCAGACTAACTACCACACTTAAGGCTAATTCTAAACATTACAAAAAGCAAAGGAGGCAATTAGATGCGCAACAGAAGGTAGTGTCTGAAGTCACTGGGACACGTGCTAACAGAAGTAGCGAACACTAGCAGCACACTAAGTACAAACGTGAGAGCAGCAGTCCAAGTGGGAAAACAAACATGTCGGAGCTCACTGACACGGAGTCGGCGCCCCTGCGATCTGACTGAGAACTCCCTCTGAATACAAACACATGGGTTTTTAAAGATTCGTGGCGGCGCACCATTTCTCCCTTCCTACGCTCGACCACCAGTTCACTGCCGTTTAAAAAGGTTGGGCCAGTATAGCGAGTTGTTCTGCACCTCCTGGGCGCCTCTGGCCAACCACATTTAGATTCCTTCCCCACTCCTACTCGGTAGATAGGGATGCTTCTAGATTTTACGTTAACAAACTCTAAGTTTGGTATCAAGTGTTCAGCTGAAAGCCAAGTGTCACTGCCACTCCTATTACGGCCAGCAACAACAGTGACGTCACTTGGTCCCGCCCTCCGCCAATCTGTGGGTGGGGACTGCTGTAGTAGCACTCTCACCTGTGTACACCCACCGACGTTGCAGTCCTCAGCCGCAAGTGTCAAACTTGCTGCCTCTTCTAAGATGTGCCTTTTCGTGGCCATCTTCTACAGTGAAGCTTTACGACAGCTTCTAGGCAATGGATGTAGTTACCAGTTAATTCTTTGAAATGAAACTTCACCCTTGGGACAACTGCACAGAGCGTTTTGCAATTTGCACGGCTCTAGTGTTACTATTTATCTCTGATAACCTAAATGGTACCACATCTGCCTGCTCTGTACATTATATCTCTGATTTTTTTGCTTGGAATGCTCTTGATGGCTCCAAATAGCCTTAAGGGTAACAACGTACAACTCATTAAGTCGTCAGTATAAGACACTGTAGACTCTACACAACGCTGTAAAATATGTTCGCATTATTCGACATTTACAGTTTAGTTAAGCGCAATAAGGCTACCACTCTCTAAACGCGAAAACACGCTCTGAAACACCACCCTCTCCGCGCTTCATTGTTGGCCCTATACCTGACGTCATATAACGTTCTTCAGGCACTCGCCAGAACCATCAGATTGCCACAAAGTTTAGCGAGATTCATCGCTCCAGATGATTAGTTTCCAGTCATCCACCGTCCATTGTCGTCGTTCTGTACACCTTCTCAAGCATCGCTCAGCACTGGGCACAGAAAAATTTGACTTGTAAGGACCTTCTTGACCAGCATACCCATTCGTTGTACCGATCTAGGCACAGTCACTGCGATAGCTGGAGTGCTGGTACCACTTTGGAACTCACGAGTCATTCCTTCAGCTGATCTCATGCGATTTTTTTCGAACCACCCGTAGCGTTTCATATTTTTCCTTTGTGCTCTGTCTATCGAACACAAATACGATGCGCAAAACTGATGAAGCCGAATAACAACAGGCCACTGCATGGCAAGTAATCAGTACAGGAAACCTGCAGTCAACGATTACGTTAATAACGTAAAACCCTTTGTCTCTTAAGCGCACATTGCTTGTTTCCTTTTATATATTATCAGTAATTGTTCACTTGCATTCTCTGTGATCATTTAGCGTTCAATTGTTGAGATAAACGTATCATGTAATCAACCTCATCTGAATAATAATTAGCAGCCGCGCACCATCGTTAGACATTTTCTGTTATTTCTCAAAGAATCTGCCTCCACTATATACGAAGTCCGATTATATTTCAGTTAATATTCCAATGTTTGAGAATTTAAATAATCCGCGTAGTCAAATGCCACTAATCAATGCTAGGAGCCAACACGGCACATTAGCCTCATTAAAAATCATAAATGCGATAGAATTTTTTTTTTAAAGTCAGCTTAAAGGAAAAATTTCAAATTGGCATTAATTTCCTACTCCATCCCTGTTGAAGCGTGCCTACTCTGCGTACCAATTTCTGAAAATAAATACTTTACGTAAATTTTATTCGTTTTAGCATCTTAAAGACTAATTTTGAGGTTACTATTAAATATAGACAGAAGCTACGCTTCACAATGCTCGACGGTCCACTGTGTCAGTACATACGGTCTGCTTGGTGTAGCTCGAGTTGTTGCTTAGCCCCTACACTTCACAATTACACCACCAAAGGTCTAAGTGTGCAACCTTAGAAGGGTTCTTATGCCCCCTGATTGGCAACGGCCTTGCTGCAGTGGATACACCGGTTCCCGACAGATCACCGAAGTTAAGCGCTGTTGGGCGTGGCCGGCACTGGGATGGGTGACCGTCCGGGCCGCCATGCGCTGTTGCCATTTTTCGGGGTGCACTCAGCCTTGTGATGCCAATTGAGGAGCTACTCGACCGAATAGTAGCGGCTCCGGTCACAGAAAACCGTTATAACGACCGGGAGAGTGGTGTGTTGACCACACGCCCCTCCTATCCACATCCTCATTTGAGGTCCCGATGGGCCACTTGTGGCCGGAAGACGGAGTGCTTTATGTCCCTGATCGGTTTCTTACTCAGTTGACACCCAATGACTGCAAGTTGCTGAGAGTTCTCCTGACCGACCCATCCCACTACTATTCTTTCTTTACTGAAAATGCTTTACGTTTCTCTTTGTACTGACTGTTCGGCGACTCTTAATATCTAGTTGTCAATTCCGCATTACTTAGTCGTGTCCAGATACTGTTGATCAAATAATGTATATGCACCGAGTGTCTCCTAAGAGTTGTCAGTTGAATTTTCTCTGATGTTTCTGTAGATAGTGAAACGTCCCCTTTGAACAATTATACATGACTGTGCTTAAACTGACACACAATATTTTGTTAGCGCAACGCAATCTGACTTTCAAAATTCCCTACAAAAGAATGGCCCTGACTAACATTAAACTATACCTTTCACAAATCACTTACCTCACAAAAATCTTCGCTGCTCAAGCTACTGCAATACAGCGAGCGCCACTACTGCCAGCTAAATAAAAGATTCAAACTACTGAAGGCACTAACTACTGATAGGGATAGTTAGCAAAATGAAAGATATTAATAGAGAACAAACAATGTATTTACCTTGATATCATCATATACAAATATAGCAGTTCATGACAAATTTCAAAACTCCGCCATCTCTCTCTCCACATCCACCACTGCTGGCGGCTCACCTCCAACTGCCTAACGCTACGCGCTGTTCACAGCCAGCTGCCTAACACTACAATGGCGAGTATTACAACAATGCAAAGCAGCCACAGACTGCACACAGCACAGCCAGTGATTTTCATATTGAGCGCTACGTAACGTTGCCAATAAGAAAACATAAACAGCCTACTTACATAGAGAAAACATAAACAGCCTACTTACAATAGACGTGCAGATGGAGTTGGCTCAAACAGATACTCCACGTATTTCATGCCACACCCAGCGTCAACGGAAAGCGTGTACCACTCTGGCCCACGCTGACTAGCCGGCCGCGGTGGTCTAGCGGTTCTGGCGCTGCATTCCGGAATCGCGGGACTGCTACGGTCGCAGGTTCGAATCCTGCCTCGGGCATGGGTGTGTGTGATGTCCTTAGGTTAGGTAGGTTTAAGTAGTTCTAAGTTCTAGGGGACTTATGACCTAAGATGTTGAGTCCCATAGTGCTCAGAGCCATTTGAACCATTTTTGAACCCACGCTGACTACTGCCGCCGTGCATCAGCACTACTCAACCACTGGTGTAGTACTGGAGTTTCTTGGTGTTTTACTGTCCCTGTTTACACACATCGATAAAACAGTTACCGCTACAAACTCATTTGGGTCAGCCCCTTCATAAATGCATTGACTCCGCGCGGCTAGGGTTGCGAATCGGCGCCGCGACGGTGCGATATACAAGTACTACCGTGAGACGCTCCTTCCCCTTCTATCTGCCCGGGAACAAATCAGTTGTGAATCTAAGCCCGATCTTTGTAATAAGGCAAGCGCGAGTTTCTGGCGTTGCAGCAGTGGCTACTGGGGAGTTGCTTCCTCTTTGAAGAGTTGCTTGCTTCGTAACCAACTGATCGGTGGACTAGGAAACGTGGAACTTGTTCTTGTCAAAATTATTTTTCGTGAACTATTCCTGTAAGGGTTTTTTTTTTGTGTGTGTGTCAACCAGTCTGCAGCCATGCCTGCCCATTCAACAGCTCTATTGCAAGACGACTCTGGCGCTCACATCCCAAACTCGCCAAACAGGTACTGTCATAACAAACTGACGGCATACAGGTGGCCAGCCGTTGTGGCCGAGCGGTTCTAGGCGCTTCAGTACAGATCCCCGCAACTCCTAAGGTCGCGGGTTCGAATCTTACCTCGGGCATGGATGTGTGTAATGTCCTTAGGTTAGTCAGATTTAAGTAGTTGTAAGTTGTAGGGGACTGATGACTTCACATGTTGTCCCACTGGGCTCAAGGAAATTTGAACCATTTTTGAGCCATACAGATCGATAAACAATAAACTTGCAAAGTGCGACAAAATTCGATTAGACACTCAGTATATAACATGTGGAAAGGGAGAGTAAGTTCCCGTTTCCCCCACCTGACTGGCAGGCCAGTTGATGTACGAAGCAAGCTACATGTCTTTCCCAGGGAAAAGCTAAGTGATTCAAATGGCTCTGAGCACTATGGGACATAACATATTTGGTCATCAGTCCCCTAGAACTTAGAACTACTTAAACCTAACTAACCTAAGGACATCACACAACACCCAGTCATCGAAAAGCTAAGTGAAACTCAAGAGGAAGGTTACGATAGGTTCCGGGTGGGGAAGAACTAAATTCTGGTCCTAGGTTCCGACAGGAGCAGTAGTACATTGTCATCATAGGCTCTCAGATGAGCAGTCTACGAGAATTTGGCGTTGTTGGACTTCAATCATGGTCCCCAAACTCAGGCGGCGCAGAATGTGAGTCTCTCGGAGCTGAATCCGATGTCTGGAGACATCGCTCCCATTCTACGATGGCCGCGCGGGATTAGCCGAGCGGTCACAGGAGCTGCAGTCACGGGCTGTGCGGCTGGTCCCGGCGGAGGTTCGAGTCCTCCCTCGGGCATGGCTGTGTGTGTTTGTCCTTAGGATAATTTAGGTTAAGTAGTGTGTAAGCTTAGGGACTGATGACAGTTAGGTCCCATAAGATTTCACACACATTTGAACAATTTTTTCTGCGATGGCGGGCCTTACATTTGGTAAATTCGGCGTTCCTGAATAGGACGAGATGCCTACAGTATTACTTTATGTAAAGGTCTTACCTTCCTCGTAATACTCAGTGGGTACCTTCTCGAGAGTGTGTGGCTTTATTTTATTTGAATACCTTAAAATTTTTCGTAAAATCTCTGTAACTTAAGAAACACTTAATGTAAAAGTAATCCCAAAGAAAAACGGTGACATAAAATCAGCCTGCCGCTGAAACAAAACTGACATTCAAAGATATCTTTCGTTTGTCATGAGGTAGATATTGTGTCTAGGAATCCTGCATACTCGCTTCGCTAAACAAACAATCAACCAACGCGTGTTAATCGGTTTTATTACAAAAGACAGTTAAAATACTTAACTTTGATATGTGTCGCAAGTAAAGGGCGACCTTCTTCAAAATAGAGAAATACAAGTCTGTGCTACTTTGAGATTACAAGCGAAGTGGCTAACATTGAAGCTGCTATCGAAGTGGGGTGTCACCTTTCGGTCGCGGCGCTTATGTCCTCTTCAGCTAGTGGCCGCTGCTGTCGCGTTGTCATCCTGGAAGGGAGGTCCGGTCAGCGTGCTATTGGCTGATTTCTTCTCACAGCCTTCTCTTCCTTGTCGTTCCCGACTGGCGTGCCGGCGCTTGACTTTACGCCGTAACAGCGTTAAGTGTAGCTCTGCAATTTTTCTTACGTCTGTTTCCTCATCCGGCCTTAGCGAGCAAATGTATATTGTAAGTCAGCTCGATGTTTATTGGATTTATTCTTAAAATTAAATATGAACCTTATGTAAAAAGCCTTTTGCCATACGTTCTACCAGTGTGGTTATTTCCCTGTTTGTATAACCCTGTTTGAGATCGTGTTTGGCTGAAATAGCGACGTCGGTAGATCGTTGTGAAGAGACCTGTTGCGGAACGCGCATTACGTTCACTCACTAATATGTTACTGGTCTTTGCATATCGCGCCCCTGAGATTACACATCGATCATTTCAATGTGTCTTGGCTAATTACGTCCAAGAAATTATTGTGAATGCTTCGTTCATTCGTCTCTGTTCAATGACTCCTCGGGCTTCGATCTACATCTACATCTAAATCAACATACATACTCCGCAATCCACCATACGGTGCGTGGCGGAGGGTACCTCGTACCACAACTATCATTTTCTCTCCCTGTTCCACTCCCAAACAGAACGAGGGAAAAATGACTGCCTATATGCCTCTGTACGAGCCCCAATCTCTCTCATCTTATCTTTGTGGTCTTTTTGCGAAATGTAAGTTGGCGGCAGTAAAATTCTACTGCAGTCAGCCTCAAATGCTGGTTCTCTAAAATTCGTCAGTAGCGATTCACGAAAAGAGCCCCTCATTTCCTCTAGAGACTCCCACCCGAGTACCTGAAGCATTTCCGTAACACTCGCGTGATGATCAAACCTACCAGTAACAAATCTAGCAGCCCGCCTCTGAATTGCTTCTATGTCCTCCCTCAATCTGACCTGACAGGGATCCCAAACGCTCGAGCAGTACTCAAGAATAGGTCGTATTAGTGTTTTATAAGCGGTCTCCTTTACAGATGAACCACATCTTTCCAAAATTCTGTCAATGAACCACAGACGACTATCAGCCTTCCCCACAACTGCCATTGCCATTACCCAACTTCATATCGCTCTGCAATGTTACGCCCAAATATTTAATCGACGTGACTGTGTCAAGCGCTACACTACTAATGGAGTATTCAAACATTACAGGATTCTTTTTCCTATTCATCTGCGTTAATTTACATTTATCTATATTTAGAGTTAGCTGCCGTTCTTTACACCAATCACAAATCCTGTCCAAGTCATCTTGTATCCTCCTACAGTCACTCAACGACGACACCTTCCCGTACACCACAGCATCATCAGCAAACAGCCGCACATTGCTATCCACCGTATCCAAAAGATCATTTATGTAGATAGAAAACAACAGCGGACCTACCACACTTCCCTGGGGCACTCCAGATGATACCCTCACCTTCGATGAACACTCACCATCGAGGACAACATACTTGGGAACCAATCCCATATGCTCGTACCTTAGTTAGGAGTCTTCAGCGGGGCACCGAGTCATACGTTTTCCGGAAGTCAAGGAATATGGCATCCGTCTGATACCCTTCATCCACGGTTCTCACATCATGTGAAAAAAGGGTGAGTTGCGTTTTGCAGGAGCGATGCTTTCCAAAGCCGTGCTGGTGCATGGACAGCAACTTTCTGTCTCAAGGAAATTAATTGTATTCGAACTGAGACTATGTTCGAGAATCCTGCAACAAACCAATGTTAAGGATATCGGTCTGTAATTTTGAGGATCCGTCCTTCTACTCTTCTTATATACAGGCGTCACCTGCGCTTTTTTCCAGTCGCTAGGGACTTGACGCTGGGCAAGAGATTCGCGATAAATGCAAGCTAAGTAAGGAGCCAAGGCTCTGTAAAATCGAATTGAAATCCCATCAGGACCTGGCGATTTATTTAGTTTCAACCCATTAAGCTGCTTCACTACCCCAGGGATGTCTATCACTATGTCCTCCATACGGGAACCTGTACGAGACTCAAACGGCGGTATGTTGTACGATCCTCCTGCACGAAAGATTTCTCAAATGCTAAATTTAAAATTTCAGCTTTCGTTTTGATGTCTTCCGTTGCCAGGCCAGACTAATCAGTGAGTGACTGGATGGAAGCTTTCGACCCGCTTGCCGATTTTGCGTAAGACCAGAATTTCCTCGCGTTTTCAGCAAGATCTTTTGCTAAGGTATGACGGTGGTAGTGGTTGAATGCTTCGCGCATCGCTCTTTTTACAGCAGCACGAATCTCCACTAACTTTTGCCTGTCCTCATTCTCCCAATCTTTCTTGTAACGCGAGTGCAACTGCCTTTGCTTCCTGAGCATTCTTCAAATTGCGCTGTTAAACCGCGGTGGGTCTTTTCTGTCCGTAACCCACTTTTTCGGCACATACTTGTCCAATGCGTGATTTACAATGTATTTAAAATTTGCCCATAATTCTTTCACGTTCATCGTACCGGAAGTAAATGAAGTCGATTCATTTACTAAGTGGGATGCTAACAACTGCTTATCTGCTCTTTCTAGTAAGAATACTCTCCTAGCCTTCTTGACCGACTTTTTAACTTTCGTAATCATAGTCGTAATGACAACATCATGATCACTAATCCCTGTCTCAACGCTGACACCGTCGATGAAGTCTGGTCTGTTCGTGGCTACCTGATCTAAAATATTTCCATTACGCGTTGGCTGTCGATTTAGCTGCTCAAGACAGTTTTTCGGATAATGTGTTCAAAAGTAATTCA